>NC_050190.1:28229493-28249493 GCF_008315115.2 Sander lucioperca | reverse complement strand
ACACACACACACACACACACACACACACACACACACACTCTCTCTCTCTCTCTCTCTCTCTCTTACCCAGGGTCCTTTGTAAACTTCTTCATAACGTTTGTATTGTCATTTGCCGTCCTGATGGTTTCTCAGTTCTCATTGGCTGCTGGTAATTGGCTGTACTTAGTTAATTAGCTGTAATCAAAGATCCTCTGTACTAAAGAGAGCGCATTTCAAGCAGCGCCAAAGGTATGAAACATTACACACTTCCTGTCTCCAAAAGGGGCGTGGCCTCGTTTGAAAGTGTAGTGAACATCGTTTGGATGGATGAAAAAATTATATTTCTATAATTTATTATTTTCTTTTGCTAACATTAGATATTTACACAGCAGTCAGATTCCCGTCTCATTTGATCAATTTAATTTTTGTTTTCTCTTCCCTGTTCGTCTTTTATTTTCCTCCTCTTCCTCCGAGCAAACCTGATTCTGTTTTTTTTTTTTAGATTATTTAGTTGCAATTAGAGCTGCAGCAGCCTGAACACTGTGTGTGTGTGTGTGTGTGTGTGTGTGTGTGTGTGTGTGTGTCTTGGCCGAAGCACATTAACAGTCCGTTCATTATCCGTGTGAATCTCCCTCTGCACTTAAAGCTTTGATCCGTAAAAAACTTCCAAAACAACAAACTGAGGTGTGAAACTGCTGAATTATTCCTGTCGGCTTCACCTACTTCTGTGATATTTTCAATAATTCAGATCACGTCTGTTCTGGGCAGCTGAACAGTGAACCTACTGTAAACTAACAGCGAAGTACTAAAACCTGCAAGATCCTCCCTCTGTGGACGCTAACAGCCAAAATGGCTCCCGGCGTTTTCAGAGGTAACCAGAGCTTTGTTGTGCTCCGTTAGAGTCAAGTCCAAGTCAAGTTCTGAAGTTATTTAAGACAGGTGCAAATCAGGACTAAAGTCATCCAAAACGTGTCCAAGTCAAGTACAAAATAGTTTTAGCCAATTTCAAGTCTGTCATTCGAGACATGTAAGTCAGGACTCAAGTTATTTAAAGTGCTCATATTATGCTCATTTTCAGGTTCATAATTGTATTTAGAGGTTATATCAGAGTAGTTTTACATGGTTTAATTTTCAAAAAAGACCATATTTTTGTTGTACTGCACATTGCTGCAGCTCCTCTTTTCACCCTGTGTGTTGAGCTCTCTGTTTTAGCTACAGAGTGAGACCTCTCACTGCTGTTATATCTTTGTTGGGAGTCGCACATACGCAGTAGCTAGGTAAGGACTACTAGCCAGTCAAAAGCAGAGTATGAGGGCGTGCCCTGACAGTAGCTAGGTAAGGACTACTAGCCAGTCAGAAGCAGAGTATGAGGGCGTGCCCTGACAGTACCTAGGTAAGGACTACTAGCCAGTCAGAAGCAGAGTGTGAGGGCGTGCCCTGACAGTACCTAGGTAAGGACTACTAGCTAATTAGCTAACTAAATTAGCTGATACATTTTTAAACCTTATCTGCTCTTCCCAGCGTGTCTCCGTGTGTACTTCGTCCACAGTAATTCCACCAATCGGTCCCAAAACGTCCCAGTTAGAGAGGAAACTCCATCTATGTCACTTTGAGGCACCATGTAGAGGCGTCAGACAGCTTGATGGAGGAATAAGCAATATGTGCAGTTAGACTCCCTGAATGTGGCTTTGCTGTGTGTTTATTATCTGCTTGTGCTCTTTAATGACAATCAGATGCGTGGCCTAATTACCACCACAGACACCGAGGCCGGGGCAGACTGCACGGTCAACCAAGGGCATCATGTTTATGTGTGCGTGTTTATGGCAGTGGTGGAAGAAGTATTCAGATCCTTTACTTAAGTAAAAGTACTAATACCACACTGTGAAAATACTGTGTTACAAGTAAAAGTCCTGCATTGAAAATGTTGCTTCAGTCAAAGTCTGTAAGTATCATCAGGAAAATGTAGTTAAAGTATTAAAAGTAAAGAAGTATCCTCCCATTGTAGAAAGTGTAAAGGATCCAACAAGTTGTGTGTTTAATGGTCTGATCATCTCAGCTGGACTTGTAGCTGTTATATTGTTGGTTAGTTTACTTTAGAATAAAACATCAGATACATGTGTTCTGTGTGTGTAAAGTAACTAGTAACTAAAGCTGTAACAGATGAATGTAGTGGAGTAAAAAGTACAATATTTCTCTCTGAAATGTAGCGGAGTAGAAGTAGAAAGTGGCATGAAAAGAAAAGACTCAAGTAAAGTACAAGTACCGCAACATTTGGACTTTAGTGCAGTACTGGAGTGAATGTATTTAGTTACATTCCACCACTGGTTTATGGACCTCGGTAAAAAAGATGATACAAGAAAATGACCAAGGGCAGAGGGTAGGTAAACACACTGCTATGTGTGTGTGTGCATGTGTGCAAGTGCGCGTGCATGTGAGCGCGTACACGTGCGTGCATGCGTGCACATGTGTTCTAAATGAACATAACCTTGACTAAAGGGCAAAATAAAGGGCAAATTGGAATAAATTTATCAAATTATGAAGCCTCGTACAATATTTATAACCAGCGGATCCACTATTCATTACAAAAGATTAAATACCAACTTGTATCAATAATTCATCCTCTTAATCTTCATTTTTAGTGCGATTAAGAGCAGAATGAAATTACATATTTCACACCCGGCTGTATGCTGTTAGCATGCAATTTGGTGAATGTGACTGCAGTCTGAATATATAACACGTTTGGACACAATTATCTAAACACAAATCCTACCAGCTTAATAATTACAGCACTGACGTCTCACGACATAATACATCGAAAAGGAAAGACACCAAGAATGTTCAAATAATTTAGAAATACATTTACAAGTCAACGGCTCAAGAGAAAATGTATTAAATGATTTTCAGGATGAACCATCACAGATTAAAAGAAACTATTAAATATTTACACGTTTACAAAATGAAATAAATTAATATGATATATTATGAGATAGGACTGCAACTAACGATTATTTTCATAGTCAATTAATCTGTTGATTATTTTCTGGATGAATGGATTAGTTCTTTGGTCTCTAAAATGTCAGAAAATGGTTACAAATGTGGATCAGTGTTTCCCAAGATGATGTCCTCAAATGTCTTGTTTTGTCCACAACTCAAAGATATTCAGTTTCCTGTCACAGAGGAGAGAAGAGACTAGAAAAAAATCACATTTAAGAAGCTGGAATCAAAGAATTTTTACTTTTTGTCTTAAAAAATTACTCAAACCGACTAATCGATTATCAAAATAGTTGGCGATTAATTTAAGAGTCGACAACTAATCGATTAATCTTTGCAGCTCTATTATGAGATATTAATCCATATTAAGTTAGCATTTTTACATGATGATAATAATGATGTCTACGCTTCAACAACTGGCTCTTTTGACACCATCACGTTCAATTACGACTGGGTATTGGCCGAAATAATCCAGTACCAAGTAGTATCGAAACTTCCTCAGTACAACGATGCCTGCATTGGATCCTTTTTGTACCCAGATCTAGAAAAAAAAAGACTATAAGTCTGGTTTTGCTCGCAGCCAATCACCGCAAACGTTCTTCGATTTCATAAACCGATTTAACAAAACCGCAGCAGCTACAACCCACACAGCGGTGTTTTTGATGGAGTTGGTAGTTCGTTGTGCCGAGATACCATCAAAATGTTCCAAAATATTTATACACTACATGCCTGGCGTCTGATAAAAAAATAAATGCATTAAATGTGGAAGGATTATTTCAAATGAAGTCTATTGGTATCTGTGTCACTTTAGGACATGTGTCAAACTCAAGGCCCGCGGGCCAAATGCGGCCCCTCGCAAATTCTGATCAGGCCCGCATATCAATTTAGGTTCACAATACATTTTGGCCCACCTACTTGTGCGCCAAACCAAAAACATGGGAAACTGTTTTTCATCTTGCAATTACGCAACACTCAAAGCAGAATTTGGCAAATTTGCCGACTTTGAGACTCAGAAATTCCCCCAGGAGCAGAGAGTTGGCATATTCAGGCTGTGAAAGAGCTTGTTGTGAGTCAGCTGTGTGGTAGCCTGCTTAGAAGATGTAATCATTCTTTTGCTTGATTTGCTAAAGTTTAGGATGGCTTTGGAACTTTTTTTGCTGACTTTTTCAGGGCTTTATGTGGACCAAACTGTAAGTGAGAAGACTGTATGAGACATGCAATAATAGAATCAAAGATATTTTACTTTTTCGATAAAATAAAAGCATGTCAATAAACTCTACATGTCTGGCCCTTGATGTGATTCTCTTTTTCCAGTGTGGCCCTCTGGGAAGTTGAGTTTGACACCCCTGCTTTAAAGTGCTCATATTATGCTCATTTTCAGGTTCATAATTGTATTTAGAGGTTATATCAGAATAGATTTACATGGTTTAATTTTCAAAAAACACCATATTTTTGTTGTACTGCACATTGCTGCAGCTCCTCTTTTCACCCTGTGTTCAGGTCTCTGTTTTAGCTACAGAGTGAGACCTCTCACTGCTGTAACATCTTTGTTGGGAGTCACACATGCTCAGTAGCTAAGTACTGGGCTACTAGCTAGAAGCTAACGCTGCTAGCGGTTAGCCACCTCGTTCTCAATGGCAAAACACTGCTACAACACACACAAGTTCACCCTGATCTTACATGTCTGTTCATAATATGGGCACTTTAAGAGTACTGGTATGGTGATTTTTTTTAAACGATACCCAGGCCTACTTGCAACCCAAGTATTTTTCGATGTTTAAGGTTGTTCACTTCTGCTGTCAACGTCTTTAGTGTCAGCATGCTATCTGGACAAAGCTAGCCTTTTTTGTTGGAGAGACAGATGATTTTGATGTTATTACTTTAAATAATCATAGACCAAAGTCTGAAAAAGTTGGTGTAGATGTCTGAGTCCAAGATATCTGCAATATCATTTTGTCTCTTGACACGGCATAACCACAACTTCCCGAATTTGAAACGGCAGAAGCTAACACGCTTCTCCGCCAGGCTGAAGGTTAAGATGAAATGGCCTACCTTCGTCCTCTTGGCTCCGCTGCGCTTTACTCCGTCTTTCAACCAACCTAGTACTCTGTGCAGCGTCAAACAACGTCGATACCTTGTTGATAGTCATTTGTAGACATTCAAGACGCGGACATAACATTAACACAACTTGATGGGGAAAATGTCACGGCAATCAGAAAACACATGTCCTTTCTCCCGACTCTCTCTTAGTCTGCTTCACTTCCGCTTTGTTTGCTCTGTGACGCAGCTAAGCCACACCCACCTCAGAGTGGCAAACCAATGGAAACCAATAGGTGGATCCTGCCGTGACACTCTCGAATGGCTTACCGGCAATTTCCACTGGATGCGGAACGGCTGCGGAACGTCTCCGGAACGTCTATAGGAGTCATTAGGTTTCCATTAAAGTCAGTGTGTGTATTTCCACTGACTGCAGAACGTCTGCGTCCCGACTCTGTCCCTGCTCCGGCGGTCCCAGCCCTCCGGAGCAGATACGCAGAGCTTCTATTGTTGCCGGACGCCGGAGAGCTCCGCAGCAATTCAGCACACGGCAGATAGTGCGGGACAGGAAGTCGAGCACAGAAACAAAATAAAAATCTGGTTAATTTTCAAAGTAAAATCCAGCGTGCTCACGGCGGGTCATATCTCCCTGCACTACACCTTGAAAACACAGCTCAGAGTAGTTTCCCCTCTACTCCTCTGGATGGAAACTAACTGGTGGTGGTTTTGTGGTTCTATTCTACGTGAATTCGTGAGATCTCGTGGGTCCTCGTGACTACAGCTGTCAGTCATGGCCGCAGCCGTGCCGCAACAAATCCGGACCTGGTGGGTATTGACGGACGGTGGAGCACGCAGCTGTTCCGCAGCGGAGCCGGTCCGCAGACTTTCCGAATCCAGTGGAAATCCACAGTTAGATGTTAAACATCACTCTTTTGAAAATAGTAGTTTGAGGTTGTTTGGTTCAAGCACTGATCTTTGGCTCATTTTGGATTCGATTCAATCTTTCCTGAACATCTTTCATCTGTTCGCTGCTTAATGAATCGCCAATATCGCAATGAATTAATAGCGACAACAGGTGTTATGCAAGGTCATTAATTTAGGCTGGGCCTTAATGAGTCTCCAATGAGTAATACTGTGTGTGTGTGTGTGTGTGTGTGTGTGTGTGTGTGTGTGTGTCTCTCTCTCTCTCTTGGTGCCCATAAGAGCTTGTTGTTATTGGTGTTAACATATGTCGCTGACAAGGTGTCAGGTGTGACTTTTCATCCCTCCTTCTTTTGCCTTTCGTCCTTCTCTCATTTTAATATACCGGTATATTAATCATTTATCAAATGAAAAACAGAGAAACATACAGAACTAACAGATGGAGCGACACAAAGACATATCCATCCGTCCTTCCTTCGCTCCCTGCATCTTTCCCTTGTTCAACCTGTTTTTCCCTCATCCCTCTCTTCCTTCTTTTCTCTCTACAATCATCCATCCGTCCCTTCTTTCCTCCCCTCCCGCTGCCCATCGTCACATCCATAATGTTTCTTTCCATTTTTCTTTCCTTCTGTCCTCCATCCTTCCTACCTTCCTATCATTCCTCTGTTACTTGCATCAACAGATCCATCTTTTTATTTTCCTTTCTCCTTTTCTTGTCTACCCATCTTTTCCTTTTATGATAACTCCATCCACACTTGTTTCTCTCCCTTATACTGTACCTCCATCCTTTTATCCATCCATCTATCCCTAATTGATCATCCTTCCATTCTTTCCTTCCTCCACCTAGTTGTCTGTAATCATCCCCCCTTCCATCCCTCCCACCTACATCTTTTATAACTTTGACCCTCATTCCCCTTTTTTCTCATCTGTCCTGCATCTATTTCTTCCTCCTGTCAACAGTATTTTTTCTTCCTCTCTTCTTATCTTTTCATGCTTCCAATCCCCATGTCCCTCTTTCTCTTTTCCCTCTCATCCTTCGCCATCCATCCTTCCATCCTCCAGATTAAACCCCCGTAGACCTTTGCATTCACACGTCTTTCCCTGCATACCCCATCTCTCCATTCATCTTCCATCTCTCTCTCTCTCCTTCCATCTCTCCAGCTCTCCCCCTCCCCCTCTTTCTCTCTGTCCGTCCATCCGTCTGCAGAGGGGCGATTCATGTAAATGTCAGGAAATATCAGAGCTGGGGTGGTGGGATTAGGCGGCGAGGAGAAGATACACTGATAGCAGCAAATATAACGCTCCGACAAGACGGGCAGCACCGGGGATTAGGACGGACACACACACACACACACACACACACACACACACACACACACACACACACACACACACACCTGAGATTCAGACAGGGTTTATGTTTGTGTGAGAATATGTGTTATGTGACTTCTACAGTGTGTCGCTGCGTTATAAAAAAGATTTGTTGTGCATATGTGAAGATTTTCAAGTGACATCTGTAGTGTATATTGAAGATGAAGGTAAAGGGTGTGTGTGTGTGTGTGTGTGTGTGTGTGTGTGTGTGTGTGTGTGTTTTGTCAGGGTGAGTGAGCGCAGAAAGAGAGGGAGCTCAAGAGGTAGAAAGGTGTTTAATACGAGTGTGAAAGCAGTGTAATATTTAACAGCTTAGTGGGATTTGTCTGTCACATTACAGGGGATTGGACTGAGTCTGGCAACACACACACACACACACACACACACACACACACACACACACACACACACACACACACACACACCCTGAAAAGGTGGATGGATGAATCTGAATCTTTCTCTGGAGTTACAGGTGTTTTCCGTTATTTTTTTAATAACTTCACCACTGCACTTTTTGGGGAGGAGAGTATTCTTCATCAACCTGGGGGGAGTTAATATTCTACATTTGAAAAATAAAAATAGCTGCAAACAAAAAAATAACAAAAGCAACTTAAAATACTCAGTATTTCCCCACCCTGACTGTATTCCTGCAGCGTGGAGAAGACTTTGAAACATCAAAATCCTAGTAATTAAAAAATATTTTTAGCAACTTTGATATTTTTATATATAAATATTAGATGGTTATTTAAAAGAACTTTTCCATTTTTGAAAACGATCTGATCACTTAAAGCCTTTTTATAAGCCTGTATGGATCTTAACAGAACATCTCGGCGTACTGAAGGAATTTAGTGTAGAAAGTCACGAGCAATACAATAAAACTGTAGAATAATGGTACCTCCCAGGTCCTAAAATTGCGAGAGATGCGAGGAGAGAGGAAACGAGGAAATGTGTTTTTAGAGGCTTGGGATCTACTCTTTGTGTTATAGCGATTGCTCCTAAAATAAGTGTGTTAATTGTTATTCGTTTTATTTATTCTTTCACATGCCAGCATTTTGTGCAATAATTAGGGCTGTCAAACGATTACATTTTCTTAATCGCGATTAATCGTTGAATTTCTATAGTTAATCACGATTAATTGCATGTTTTATCACATGATTAAAATTCTATTATTGTGCATTTCAGAACTGTTTTTAAGTCCATATTAACAATGGAAAGCAATTCTGACCAGTGGATCTTGATTGGGAATGAAATGAGTGGAAAGAAAATGACTTTATGAAGTTGATTTTAAGATTTGTATTTGTTTATTATATATTTAATCTAGTCACACATTTGAATCTAGAGTCAATATTAGGGTTGGGTATTGTTTGGTTTGGAGACCGGCGCTAAAGCGGTACTTTTAAAACGGTACCGGTGCCTTAACGGTGCCTGAACCAATAACCAAAATAACTTATTTCACTAGTAAATAGCTGTTGAATGACAAAAACAACCACCAGATGGGAAAAGGGCATTTAACAACAACCTTGAATGCACCACGAGGCTGCAAATTACCAGTTTTGTTGAACGCACCGTCTGTGTTTTTCCGACAACAGCAGCTGCAGATTGTTACATCCCGGTGTTGAATCCTCTACAGTGAAATACAGACAAACCGTTTAGCGTTAGCTGTCAGCATTGTAACCGTGTTTAATCCAGCTTCTAGCTAGCGGTAGGCTAATGTTAGCTGCTGACGAGTATAGTGTTAACTAGCTAGCGGTAGGCTAACATTAGCTTCTGTCGAGTATAGTGTTAACTAGCTAGTGGTAGGCTAACGTTAGCTGCTGTCGAGTATAGTGTTAACTAGCTAGCGGTAGGCTAACATTAGCTGCTGTCGAGTATAGTGTTAACTAGCTAGTGGTAGGCTAACGTTAGCTGCTGTCGAGTATAGTGTTAACTAGCTAGTGGTAGGCTAACGTTAGCTGCTGTTGAGTATAGTGTTAACTAGCTAGCGGTAGGCTAACGTTAGCTGCTGTCGAGTATAGTGTTAACTAGCTAGCGGTAGGCTAACGTTAGCTGCTGTCGAGTATAGTGTTAACTAGCTAGTGGTAGGCTAACATTAGCTGCTGTTGAGTATAGTGTTAACTAGCTAGTGGTAGGCTAACATTAGCTGCTGTTGAGTATAGTGTTAACTAGCGTCACGTGCAGCGGTGTTTCTGTTTCCTGTAACGTCTGTTTCAGAGCATCAGAGAGAAGAGCAGACATATCAGTGGCACCAGAATGAGGCGCCGAAATTGGCGTTGCTATTCCTGCAGCAGCAGGATGTGTTACGAGGAAGTACGGCAAAATAGTTGCCTGTTAGGCACGACGCAAAGCCGAGTGAAGTGAAAATAAATTAATAAATGGCGGCATGCGATTAATACGATTTAAAAAGAATTAACGCTTTATGCTCGGCCCTTAATCGCATCGCGATTAACGCGTTAATGCTGACAGCCCTAGCAATAATCCAATCATTTATGTATCATATGCAACGCACTTTACTGTCAGAAATGGACTTTTATTAAATGGAATTTTAATTGCATACGTTGGCAATGAGTGTATGGCCAATTGTGTAGTGTAAGTGAGTATGGATAGATGATGAATAGGAACATTATTTATTTATTTGAGCCCATTTTTTCTTTTAAAATGTCAAAGTATCTATCTATATCTCTAATTCTAAAACTACTGAAAGAAAACACTGAATTGTAATGATATAATGCATACTTTTGTTAAGTGTCAAAACCACTTTAGTTCCCTGTTAGTCTTTAGTAACCCGACAGAAGGTAAAATGCCCAAATCAAAGAATATAGAAGTAAGTCCTTAAAACAGTCGATAGAAGAGCAAATCGGTCAGAAACTGGAGGGAGGTTGAAAACATCTGAATGCGACCCTGAAGAAAATCCACATCTCATGTTTTTAAATAACATTTTCATCTTAATTTGAATATATTTTCTATATTTATCTACTTCAGGTGATTCCCTGCATCAGAACAACAAACTCTCCTCTCGAATACCTCAAGCGAGCCTCACTGTATATTTTATATACATATATAATTTTCTTTTTTCAAGAGTCTGGGAGTCTGGAACATACCAATTTCCCCCGGGGAGGGGGAGTGTGTGTGCGTGGGGTGCAGAGGTTGGGGCGTGTCACGCAGGCTGAGGTGTGAGAGAGGTGATAGGTCGAGATTAAACCATGTTCCTTTGGACACGGGGGACACAAATCCTGTTAGAGAGCTGAACCAAACAGCCCTGAGCACGCATGCACACACACACACACACACACACACACACACACACACACACACGCACGCACGCACGCACGCACGCACACGCACACACGCACACACACACACTCACGCTTTTAACACACATACATCAGAATTTCTGATACTCAAAGAACACATGTTGCGTTTTGTGTGTGTGTGTGTGTGTGTGTGTGTGTGTGTGTGAGCGAGGGGGAGGGGGAGGGGGAGGGAGAGAAATATTCAGGTAAGAAGTGATAAGTGACCTCCTGGGTGGCACTTCACGCAGCCTGAGCTGAGTTAAATAATGTTTGTGTGTGTGTGTGTGTGTGTGTGTGTGTGTATGTATGAGGCACTTGTACATTTGTGATTGTGACTGTTGGCACTTGTATGGTGACTCTGACTGTGTGTGTGTGTGTGTGTGTGTGTGTGTGTGTGTGTGTGTGTGTGTGTGTCTTATCAGTGTAGCTGGTGGAGACAGCTTGTTGGCCTCGGGCCTCTATTTCACCCTACAGACCACACAGAGAAGGAGAGAGGGGGGGTTGGAGGTGAGAGAGAGGGAGGCAAGGAGGGAGGGAGGAGTGGAGTAAGGTTGGGGATAGATAAAGAGAGGAGGAATCAAGGCAAAAAAGAGTCAGAGAATGGAAGGAAAAAGATGGATAAAAGTTGTTAGTCTGCTTTTCACCTCCCAGACTCTGGGACAGGAAGTGATAACCCACTCAATGGTGCTCAAATGGTCTTGTACAAATTACATTTCTATTCCTATAATTTGCTTTGCCGAGTACGTTCTTTAAGGGAAACATAATGATTAGCGGCAACATATTTTTAAGTAAAGGAAGTACCACATGGGTGGTGGTCAGGGTGGATGTTGGCCAACCAGTCCTCCAAACCATACAACCATATCGGCCGTTTGTTCCTTACCCTCCATTAGGGTTGGGTACCTAAACCCGGTTCCTACGTAACCAGTAGGAATCGGACCCGATTAGAACGCAAATTTCGGTTCCTCATTTCGGTTCCACTTAATGTGTCGACTGAAATATTTTCCCTCTGACGCTCCGAAACGGACGTAAAAATATCACACTTTCTCTGTAGTCTACCGTTAGCTAGCTACCGTAAATGTAGGCTTTTTTGGGCTCACCAAAACAGACGTAAAAACATATTAACCATTCACTGCACGTGATCGCTAGAAAACATATTACATCTTTGATGTCATTTTTCAGTTTTTCAAGAATCGGTTTAGGAATCGGAATCGTTTTAAAAGTACCGGTTCGGCATCGGAATCGTAAAAATCCAAACGATAACCAACCCTACCCTCCATACGACCCACAGGAGTGTTTTCAAAAATTAGCGCCCCTAGCAGCGGCAGGAAATACAACCCACAGTAGTGTTTTCCATCCTCATATCTAAACCAGACAACTCAACTATCATGGTAATAAACACGCCGTTAACGTGAAACGGTCACAGTTTAGGCACAAAAACTACGAAGTTAATTTGAGAAAAAGATGGTTTGAGGGGTGAGCTGTCTTAAGGTGGCATACAAACGTGGTTAGGTTTAGCTTACTGATCTCATTAAGTGGCGTATGTATGACACGCCAATTCGTATGCCATTTTGGCGTGTTATTAAGAGACTATCGCTTTTTAGTGTGTTCATCAACGCCTTTTGGCCTCCATTGACTTACATTACGTGTGAATTATTGCCGTAGCGAGTAGTATGAAAGGACGGAAGTTCGTGGAGGGCGGTTGGTTGGGGTGGGGGATGGGTCAAACACAGGACTTTCACCCAGGAGAGCCGGGATCGCGTCCCGCGTGTGGCGTTTATCAACCGTTTTTTAATAAAGCCTTCCCCAATGTTCTTTTTCTAAACCCAACCGTTTATTGTTTTCCTAAGCGTGTGACGTTGGTCACCGTCGTTCTTTTTGTCGTTTTTTAGTGTGTTACTAAAGCATATCGCAATAGCACGGCACGTTCTCGTGATAACATGCGAGACGTGACAACGCCATGTGGCGTGGTATACAGCGTAGACATACATGTGGATAGCTCAAAATGCGTACAGATAACACGCCACTTTGCTTTAGGAAAGTGGCGTGTATGTTTACGCAAAGTCATGATGCCATGTTGGGTTATGAGACCATTTTGGCTTAAAGAAAGGACACATGACTAATAAATCATGAAAACTGTTGAAGATTAATTTTCTATCAATCCATTAATTGACTTATCGTTTCAGCACACAATTTCATGTTTTTGTTTGACAGCCAGGTCTCCAATCATTGGATCTCGGAGCATCATTGAACGCACCCATAGAACGGTTCTTCCTTTAGATTTCGGTTAATCAGAGACGTTTAACTGAAGGATAAATCAGTATAATTAAATGGTTTCTTGGGTTCAGGTTACAGTATGTTGTCCACAGTTCAATTTCTCATACATAGAAATAATTGTCACATAATTTCATACAAAATAAGTGTTGGTTTTCTGTAACGTGAAACCTCAATTTGACTTTTAACATTAGTCGTGTCACAGAAAGGGTTAAATACAAAAGACCATCCAGTGAGGAAACTCTGAACAGTTGA
This sequence comes from Sander lucioperca, assembly GCF_008315115.2. Lineage (NCBI taxonomy): Eukaryota > Metazoa > Chordata > Actinopteri > Perciformes > Percidae > Sander > Sander lucioperca. The sequence continues at coordinate 28,236,378 of NC_050190.1, read as the reverse complement.
GTGTTTTTTTGGGGCAAAGAGGAGGAAAGGAGGAACAACACGAGGACAGGATACAGTTTTTTTTTTTTTTTAAGTCAAAAGAAGAGGAGGATACGATGAGGGAAAGGAGGGATGTAAGAAAGAGAAAAGAAGAGTAGAGGAGGAACAGGGGATGTGATAGAGATCCGGGTCAGCTGACTCTGAGCGTGGAGATTGAAGCATCCTGAACACGCAGAGCAGCTCTTCTCCCCCTCTGAGTGATTTAAATATTGACCTCAGGTTATTACGAGCTTTTTAAATCAAATTACCAAGTGTTGGACTCCTGCCTGATACCTGATAGAGCCAATCAGACGGCTCGTCCCGCTGCCCGGAGCTCCACCACACAGCACTTTACATAAATTAAGATTAAAGTTGGGGGAAGTTTGGGGAGTTAGTTTAACCGCACAGTGACACTCTATCAAGATAATTTGTGTTAACAAAATCTCAGCGTTGGGGTTCATCCCTGGTTTAAGATCGGCTAAGCTGCGTTTCCAGGTCATTTAAAGTGATAAAACTGTTTGCAGCTGGAGGGATTTCATGTTACACAGCAGCAGAAGGTGTCACGCCAACACTGTATGTTAACGCTTTAAAATAAGTTTGCAGGTTCAGGAATACATGCATACAGTCTGGACATAGTGAACATATTTAACTCTATTCCTCATGAATGAAGTCATAACAGAACCGGTAAAAAATGGCACATTGAAGTATCTTCATCGAGTGCAATGCTGTGGTTTTTTTATCAACAGATCTTGATGTTTTGCATCGTTTTGTGAAACCAATTTAGCCTGAAATATTGACTGTGGTTTATTTTGGGGATTTCCTCTAGAATTTAGAACAAAGAGCAAAAATCAATGTTTCTTACGACAGCGTGTTAGGGACATTTAAGAATAAAATAAAAATGATGGACCCAGTGGAAAAACTTGGATATTCTCTAAGATTATAGTTACAAATTTACGAGAAAAGAAACTTAAATATTCTCTGATATTAAAGTCTAAGTATTCCACATTCTAAGTAGGTCGGGGTGGATGTTTGGTTCATAAAACACAGGACTTTCTAGCCGGGGAGCGGAGTTCATTTCCCGGCAAAAACTAAAGACTTTCACCTAGGAAACGCACGTTCGTTCCCTGGGAGTGTTTTAACCCAAACCCTGATCTTTTTTCTAATCTTAAATAGTCTTATGGTGTCTAAACTTAACTGTCGTCGCCACATGACATTCACTGCTTGTTGGCTAAACTCAACTGCAACGGCCGCTGAAAGGACCGACAGCTTACGGTGCTCTGTACCCGCCTCACAGTCACCGTTTGTTGGCTAATTTTAACTGTAAAAACAAAACGTCCTCACTCCCAACTCGTAAAATACTGACGCTTGGTCAATGTGTCTCAGCGTCAGATACCGATGCTCGGCCATCAGCTGTGTGCTCGACCATCAGCTGAGTGCTCGGTCATCAGCTGTGTGCTCTGCCATCAGCTGTGTGCTCGGCCATCAGCTGTGTGCTCGGCCATCAGCTGTGTGCTCGGTCATCAGCTGTGTGCTCGGCCATCAGCTGTGTGCTCGGCCATCAGCTGTGTGCTCGGCCATCAGCTGTGTGCCTGGTCATCAGCTTTGTGCTTGGTCATCAGCTGTGTGCTTGGCCATCAGCCGTGTGCTCGGCCATCAGCTGTGTGCCTGGTCATCAGCTTTGTGCTTGGCCATCAGCCGTGTGCTCGGCCATCAGCTGTGTGCTCGGCCATCAGCTGTTTGCCTGGTCATCAGCTGTGTGCTTGGCCATCAGCTGTGTGCTTGGCCATCAGCTGTGTGCTTGGCCATCAGCTGTGTGCTCGGCCATCAGCTGTGTGCTTGGCCATCAACTGTGTGCTCGGTCATCAGCTGTGTGCTCAGTCATCAGCTGTGTGCTCGTCATCAGCTGTGTGCTTGGCCATCAGATGTGTGCTCGGTCATCAGCTGTGTGCTCGGTCATCAGCTGTGTGCTCGGCCATCAGCTGTGTGCCTGGTCATCAGCTTTGTGCTTGGTCATCAGCTGTTTGCTTGGCCATCAGCTGTGTGCTCGGCCATCAGCTGTGTGCTCGGCCATCAGCTGTGTGCTTGGCCATCAAGTGGTATTTCAGACTGGACGTGCTGCGATGATAGCTCAGTTCACAACGACAAAACACACAGATGACTTTGGTCTTGTCAATGGAACCATTTGGCAACTTTTTAAAAGTAAACTTTCCATTCAGAATCTTATTGGCATCCATTTCGGCGTCTCACGCTCGTCATCCACTCAAAACGTAACGTTAGCCTACTACTCTTTGGCCGCCAATCTCTAGGTATGGTGAAGGGTATGTGATGCTGTGGGGCTATTTTAATTCCAAAGGCCAAGGGAACTTTATCAGGATGCATAGTATCCTGGATCCATGAAATAACTGGCCTTTCAAAATAAATAATCTGCCTGCCTCTATGGGAATTTAACATAGGGGTGTGTATAATTATGGCCCATGTATTTTAAGGAAGAACATTTATTTATTTACAATACATTATTAATTCACAAAAAAAAGATTTTTCCTCATTTTTTTAATTAAGGCATTAAGATCAATTTCCAAAAGATGATTTTTTTATTCCTCTTTTTAGTCAACTTGACCATGGGTATGAATACTTATGAGCAGCACTGTGTATATATATATATATATATATATATATATATGTATATGTGCGTCTGCTCTACCAACTGAGCTAACCTGACCACAGAGTCAAATGTTTTTAAGTCGAATATGGATAAATGTGAAACATTGTCTCACCAGATAATTCATTAGTTTTGTCGACTTCAACTTTCTGCTGTTTGCTCTTCAGTCAGAGTCTTAACTCTCCAAACATTATACATTTTTTAAAAGTCTTTTTAATTCACTGATGCAGTGGTTTTTTTTTTCTCTCTCCAGCTTTCTCATTCCTCTTCAGGTGGGCGTTTTTTCATAATGAACTGAGTTTCAACTTGTTTTGTGTAAATATCCCCATTAAGCTCCTAAAAAGTTTGACTCTCCGCTGCTGTTATCCTCACAGTGAAGCCAATTGAGTATAAATGATGTTATAATTGATGCTTTAGCCAAACAAAGTGGAGCACATCGACATTCTTAAAACTGTTTTCTGACCTTTTTGCATCAAAGCTTGCATGATATTGAAAGCTTCTGTTGTTAATTATCACCAATAATCTGCTGCGGCGAATGGAAATGACTGAAATCAGCCTAAATTAATGATCCTCTAAACTACATGCGGTCAGTGAATCCATCTTTTTTTTTGTTTTTTCCTCCCCTCATCCCAAAAGTTGTCGAGACACAAAGTGAAAAGTGTCTCGCGTGCTCCTCCCTCCCTCCCACCCACCTGCAACCGTCTACAACGGCTAAATGAAATATGCAAATAATCACTGCCGATCCCAATAAGAAATAATTAACGCTGTCTGCTCTCCGTGGCAGCAGGTATTAGCATGCCAAAGCACTCCAAAATGTAATTTATAAAGTGAGTTTAAAAAAAAAAACGAGCGAGCTCTTTCTGTGTCTTTGCCAACGGCAATCTGACGTTTCTAATGCACTCAGAGAGGGAATAAATTGATAGTGGTGGCGGCGTGCGGGCTTTTTCTCTTTTAATTTTCCATTCCTGATATTTCTCAAATATTTAATTACGCGGATGGTAAAAGTGAATATGTAAAGTGAGTGTTTTTCTTGTCTTTTTTTTTTTTTTTTTTTTTAAGCCACAGATGGTTTGTGTCATATTACCTTGTTAAACATGGATACGGTGGCAGTGATTATTAGAGGATGTAGTCGAGTTTGATGAAAGTTGGCGGGAAGTGGCGGCGACAGCAGAATGATTGGTTAACGAGCAGGCGCCTCGAGAGTCGGGGAAATGAGTTTGCTTCGTCCGGCTTCACTCTTTGACTGACTGCTGGAGAAAAGTTTGGGTGTTTCTCCTCCAGCTTTATTTCAGTGGCTGAGTGCAGGAGGGTTGTCAGCGGGCTGTCCATCTTCGTGACTTTCAGCGGGAGCAGCAGTAAATAAGCTTCAACTTTTGCATCTTTGACATTATATTTCCCTCTGGGAAAAAGAAATCCACATAAACCCGTTAACATCTGGCTTTTGAATTGGTTAGTTAGTTAGTTAGTGTTATTTTTAGCGATGCATCGAATCCAGGTTTTTGGGGTTCGGCTGAATACCGAATCCACTGGTTAAGATTCTGCCGAATCTGAAACCGAATACCGAATCCTCGTCCCATTCTCAGTCCATGAACACAGTAAACACATGAATGAAGTAAACAGTGACTGTCCTTCCTTTGCCGTACCTGAAGTTGCTGCATTCTGGCTGCTGTCTGTAGATTCCTTCATGCACAACTCGTATTCTTTCGGATGTTTCATACCAGATGTTGTAACAGCGGTGATGTTGTGTATAGTTTAGGGTCCTCGCCACCACCAGACTAATCAGCATTGCAGATTGAACATGTAGCTGGACTTGAATGGTCTTCTTTTGACTGAAAGTACTGCCAAACTACACTTTTTCTGCTCACCAGTTCCATTTCCACTTTCTCACAGCCTACTGCATTGAACGCTCCACCTACGTAAACACCTTCCTGTAATCAACGGCGCCGTCATTACGTCGACCAGCGTAGCGCAAGCGTAGGGTTCCCTGTCAAAAAGCCAAATATTCAGCCAAATCCAAAGCCGAATCCTGGATTCGGTGCATCCCTGGTTATTTTGGTGTTTTAAAGAGTTAGTTTGGATTTTCCAAAGTCACAAAAGAACACGTATTCACAGAATCAGAAACAGTTTCTTTTTATTTAATTAACTCTTAATTAACTCTTTATTTTTTTTAGACCTTTATTTCTATAGGACAGCTTAGACTTGAAAGGTCAGAGAGAGGGTGGAATGACATGTAGCAAAGGGCTGCAGGTCGGAGTCAAACCCTTGGCCGCTGCATTGAGGAGTAAACCTCTATATATGGGCGCCCGCTCTACCAGGTGAGCTAACCAGGCGCCTGCAAAAAAGGTTTTTTGAGTGGAATTTGCCTTGGTGAAAGGTGCATACATAAACAAACAAACAAATTAAACATTAATATGAAATACACAATGCATCTTTTAGGGGTGGCAGTAGGTCAGTCCGAAGGGAGTTGGGTTGGGAAGCGGAGGGTCGCTGGTTCAAGTCCCCGTACGGACTGAAGTACGGAGTGTGGACTGATAGCTGGAGCACTGGGCACTGCCAAGGTGCTCTTAAGCAAGGCACCGACCCAACCGCTCAGGGCGCCTGTTCAGCAGTCGCAGCCCACTCACTCTGACATCTCTCCATTGCATGTAAAGGACCTGAGCATGTGTGTATTATAGTATAGTATATATATAATAAAGACTGTAAATTATTATTAATACAGAAAAACAAATGTATACATACCAAATAACTGTTGCATGAGAAAAAAGAGACTGAATGGGTTGAGTGCAGAATTTGCAAAGAATATATACAGTATATATATATATATATATATATATATATACAGTAGTATGTGCACTCACTCTAAGCAGGTTTTGAGTATGCAGTGTGTTTCGTATAACCAAATCAGTATGCATACTAAAAAACGGCTTAGTTGGACACTATTGGGAAGGGAAGCTACTCACGGCTGGAAATAAATTGCGTGAAACAGTTCCAGGAAGATCTTGGAAGACAAAAAAACAAGTATTTAAATCATCCGAGGCTTATTTTCTCTACAACAGTACCAACAATCCTTTTGATTTAAAACCCAAATCGCATTGTCTTTCAATTTTCCATATTTTGAGGTTATTATCCCTACTTTATTTGATCTTAGCTCCATATATTTCTTTATTTCTGCCTCTTTTTCCCTCCCCCATACATCCACACATTTCTACATGACATAACTTTTATACACGCACACAAACTTTTACAAACTTCATCCTGCCATTAATATACAGAGCACTTCCCCTCATAATCTCTGTTTTCATCCTTAAACATATTTGTTTTTATTGTTTGTTGCGTCTCTTTTTTTACTTTTCACATCGTTATCGGACACTTCTTCCTTACAGCTAGTATGTAGGACATGACCGAGGCCTTCAGCTTTGACAAAATGCGTTTTCTAATTTCCCCAACTTTTTTTCCTACTGGGAGGGACATTAAACTAAAACATGATGCTGAATAAATAACAATCATCATCAGGAGGTTATCTGACTTTCAGAGTATTTAATGTCCGCATGTTTGAGGACATTTTGCGACAAATTTCTTGGGACAGAAATGATGCACATCAGATCCAAGAAGAGAGACAGAGAGGATTTTATTTCAAAATAAGAGCATCCAAAGGAAGAGGATTATTCCATCTCTGATGAGCAGATTAGATGTTTTTTCTTTTCTGTTTTCTGGCTGATTGAAAGGATGTTCTGAAACAGTGGACACTTTATTTTTCATTTAGGAAGGCTGCTGAAGGAATTCTGCTCTGACAAAAGAAAGACATATGTTCACACACACACACACACACACACACACACACACACACACACACACACACACACACACACACACACACACACACACACACACAGACTGTCCTCCTGGTGACTTAATTACATCCACCCCCTCTCTGTTCTCAGAGCCACACAATCAAAACCACATTTTGATATAATTTCACTCATTTGTATTCATACACACTTACTGCGCAGACATGCACACATATGCGAACACACACGCGCACACACACACACACACACACACACACACACACACACACACACACACACACACACACACACACACACACACACACACAGACACACTCTGACATGTCCTCGCTCTGTTTCTGATCAAAGATTCTCCATCTTGTTCTTAAATAAAAAACATAAAAAAGGACCACTGTAGGC
>NC_050190.1:28211993-28224493 GCF_008315115.2 Sander lucioperca | reverse complement strand
CGTGCCGACTAACGAGGCTGTAAAAAGACCAGAATCTGGTCCCAGCTGAGGAGCGAGCTAACGGTCTCCCCTGCTAATTTGGGGCCTGTTTTTATTTATTTTTTTACCCCCATTCCCCCACCCACCCCCAGAGCTGATATGTGCCGTTGTCGCTGTGGCAACCATAATAATCCAGTGAAGAAGACCCTCGGGGGCGATGGTGGCATATTGTGGCAGATGCCAACAGCCGTAAAGCATTTCTATCTGAAAGACTGCGGCTATAGGCTGTTCTTTCTTTCTTTCTTCCCCCTTTTTTATTATTTCTTTCTCTCTTTTCCTTTAATTTTGTCAATGTTTATGTTTGTTTGTTTTCCTCTTTTCCATCTCTTCCTTGTTCTCACCAACCTTTCTCTCTTCTTTCCTCCCACCTCTCTTTTTCTTTGTTTTAAGATTATTTTTTGGGCATTTTTAGGCCTTTATTGACAGGACAGCTGAAGAAATGAAAGGGGAGAGAGAGGGGGGGACGACATGCAGCAAAGGGCCACAGGTCGGAGTCGAACCAGGGCCCGCTGCGTCGAGGAGTAAACCTCTATATACCGGCGCCCGCTCTACCAACTGAGCTAACCGGGCGCCCAACACACACATCTCTTTTTCTATCCTCAGTCTTCCTTTTCCTTTTCCTTTACACCACCCCTTCTCTCTACCCATGCCCTGCCTGAAAGAACATTATCAAGTCATTGCTGTCTTATTATTGAGTCCTTGAAGTCTCATTTTCTTAAAAACTAAAAATAAGTCTTCTAATCAGATCATTTCAGCCTGTTTCAAAAACAAATGTTTGAAGAATTTTCCAGAATGTGTGTCGTTTTTCTTGGATCTTTTTGAGCGATATCTCTCGGCCACTCAGTTTTCATTCGTTGACAAGTTGATTTGTTTTGCAATGCGGTTAAAATCAAGTTGCTGCACCGACAGAATTATTTTATTGTTTGAAATGAATTACTAAGCTATAGATTTTTACGGTGTACTTCCTTTTCATTTGCCTCCCCTCTCTCTGGCCTATTTCCCTTACCTGGCACGGCAACTGGATTCTCGCGAGATTGCGCCAAAATCGCAGGATCACATGTCACACGAAAATCCATCCTGTCAGGCTTCAAGTAATGCGTTTGTGTGTCTGAACTCCTAGCTAACCGATCCAATCAGCGTCCGGTGAAGAGCTACGTGCATGGTTTAGGTGCGTGAGGCGGCTGCGACTGTTTGTTCAAAACAACAGTGGCGGACGTGATGGACACATGGTTCATCCAATCCAGCACATTCTCGGTCTCAGCGCGTCAAAAAGCAACGCTTGGTCAGGTTCAGGTTCAGGTTGATTAATTGGTACTCGTAGGTACATAACATGCAACACACAAACCATTAAAACATAAAACAGACAGTAGAACATGGATACAAAACAGTACATGATAGAGCTGGGCAATATATCGAGACTAGATATTGTCTTAGATTTTGGATATCGTAATATGACATAAGCGTTTGTCTTTTCCTGGTTTTAAAGGCTGCATTACAGTAAAGTGATGTCATTTTCTGAACTTAAGAGACTGTTGTAACTGTTCTATTATTTGCCTTTACCCACTTAGTCATTATATCCACATTACTGATGATTATTTATCAAAAATCTCATTGTGTAAATAGTTTGTCAAAGCACCAATAGTCAACACTACAATATTGTTGCGGTATTGATATTGAGGTATTTGGTCAAAAATATCGTGATATTTGATTTTCTCTATATCGCCCAGCTCTAGTACATGACCACATTGACTTGTGTAGTTATATGCAGAAATTCTACAGCTAGTACATGACCAAGGTGCTTGTGGATGTGTTCAAGTAATTCTGCAGTTTGTTTAACAGAGTGATTGCTGCTAGGACAAAACTGTTTTTAAGTCTTGTAGTCCTACAACCAGGGACTGTTAGCCTCCATCCAGAGGGGAGATACTGGAATCCCCTATTCAAAGGGTGTAGGCTATCTTCTAAGATGGCCATAGCTATCCGCTGTAGTTGTTTAACAAACAGGGATGTGGGGTGCAGCTGGGACTCACCAGTCAGCTTACTTGACCATCTTACAATTTGATTTAGGCCATTCTTGTGCTTAACTGAAACACACCCAAATCATGGTCTTGTCTATATGAAAATGGTACATTTTACGTGGCGGAGGAGAATCAGGTGCCTTTGCCGTTTGTTACTGACGCAAAAAGTCTCCTTTAGTGTCATATTTAGACGCTCTTGGTCGGGACGTACGTTTAACTGACGTGAGGCACAAGAACGGGACAGTTAAGTTTTGGAAAAGATGGTGGGTGGGATTATAAAATGTACGTTTCAGTGACACGCGGGACAAGAACAGCACACAAACTCCGGTCTCCTGGGTGAAAGTCCCAACCGACCTCCCTACGCGGATTTGTGGTCTTTCATACTACTCTCTAACGTTGTCTCTCTTAATACTACGTCATCTTACAGCGCTGCGGTTGGGACAAGTTGGGAGTTATTTGGGAGGTATTTTTTGAAAGCCTGCCCTTTTCCAAACAGTTTCCAATGACTGCTTTTCAGATTGTTGGGTGTTAACAAACCATCTGCCGCATCAGGCTACATTCTACCTCTCCTCTCCCCCTCCATCCTTTCTTCCATCTTGTCCTCCATCTTTACCTTTTATCCCTCCTTGCCTCTCTCCCCACAATCTCTCTCTCTCTCTCTCCCTCTGTATCAGTCAGCTGAGGTTGAGAATTGCAGCCGCCGCGTCGCACGTTACTTTTGATTTATGTTCCATCTTTGATATTGAAAATAACTGGAATGGTGTCCTTGAACAGAGTGGAAAAAGCCCAGGCAGGAGGAGGAGGTGGGGGGGAGGCAGAAGGAGGAAAAGGAGGATAAAGAAGTAGAGCAAATAAACTGGTGCACCATGTACTCGCTCTCCTCTCTCCCGTCATTTCGGTCCCAGACGCTCGCCATCAAATTACATCTAATAACTGATAATTACCTGTAATTTACCCCCCCCAAAATCTTCATTCTCCTCCGCCACCCGCCACGTAAATAAACGCCACATCTAATTTGCTTGTTTTGGAGACCACACAGAGCCCGGTGATGGATATGAGAGGCCTTTGAAACGGCTCAAGGTAATTTGATTCTGGAGGAGCCCACTGCATTTTTAATGATCTGAAGCCAAGCGTGACGTAGTTCTTATTTCTTTATTTATTTTTTGTCACCTTTGATGGTGCAACCAAGCAACTAACAGTGATGATGTTCCTCTTTTAAGTAAAAGTTATTGGGTAACACTTTACTTGAAGGTATCTACATAAGAGTGACATGACACTGTCATGAACACCTGAACCCTAACCCTAACCCTAACTTGTCATGGCAAAATCCGAATGCCACTTACTAAAAGAAGCGTTATGTCATAAACGTTTGACTTGTTTATAATGCTTATGGCACGTTCATGACAGTGTCATGTCACTCTTATGTAGATACCTTCAAGTAAAGTGTAACCAGTTATTGTTATCAGACGCGCATGCTCTAGATTCAAAAGTACAAGTTGGGTGCTACTCTTGAAATTCAGATTCAGACAACTTTATTGTGCGTCATGACAGAAAATTGTTTTAGACGTGTCCTCAACATACAGTGCAAAAAACAAACTTGGACAGTAAGCATACAATAGCTTATATAGATGATTTACACAGGATGAAAATGACAATATACTGTATGTGTGCAAAGTGGCATAGTGTTCGTGTGGGCGTGTGGATATAAAAGTAATTGACAGCAGATGCCTATACTCTTTTTCTCTCGTTTCAAGTACTGTTACTATAATGCAGAATGTCTCTGTATATGTACAGCATATATAAGGTTCATATCACTGAACATATGGTTGTATTTAATCTTTAACAACTCATCTTATGTTAAAGATGCTGTAGGTAGGATTGTGAAGATCCAGGACTTAGCCAAAGAATTTGAACATCGGCAACTTCTCAGTCCCTCCCCCCTTTCTGCTAAAGCCCAAAACGTTTCCTAAGCCCCTCCCCCCACAAGGGAGAATAAATGCGTGTGCATGAGCAGTGATTGACACGCAGTTAGACACCCCTCCCGGCCCTGATTGGTGCATCTGAACAGTTAGACACACCCCCTGGCCCTGATTGGTGCATCTGAACAGGGAGCGGTGGATTTCTGCAAATCCCACTACAGGCTGTAGGTGGAGCCAGAGGAGCTGGATTTTTCTTGTTTAAATGACCTGCTTCATGTAGTTCTACTGGAACATAGGGTCAGTTTCAGCAAATATGACAGAAAGTTAGTTTTATAAGTCTTACCTACTGCACCTTTAATATGAAAAAATATATATCTGGTATGTAGTGGAGTAAAAGTACACAGTAGCATGCCATTTACCTCAAAATTGTACTTGTATAATCTTTATTTGTAAAGAACTTTTTCGAAAATAAAGTTTCACACAGAACAACAAATGTTATACCAGAATTGATATAGGTAAACAAATTCCACAGTCCAATCATTGGGGATAAAATCAGGCAAACACAATGAACTAAATATGATTATAAAACAATATTTAGATAGGTGATATGAAAGATAATAATTGACTTTAAATGCCCAAACCGTAATTTAATTTGCCATATACGTTTGCGTGTATTCACAAAAGAGTTTGGACAACTAAAAACAAAGTCATCTCACACTCGTTTGCAGCTGGTTTGTCCCCTAACATCCAGAGTCGCAGCTCAGAATCAATCAGAATCAGAAATACTTTAATAATCCCAGGGGGAAATTATTATTGTTACAAACTCCAGATATAGAAACAACATATATTATACAGACAACATATATATTAAAAACAAATTTATAGTAATATATAAAAGATCAAATGTACAGTATTATTGTGCAAAGACTGCAAAAAAATGATTGTCTATGAGCTCTTCAACGATCTATTAAAACAAGAGCAAATATGAATCTGTACATCTTTTTGTTGTTACGCTTCCCTCTCTTTCTTTCTTTCTTTCTTTCTTCTACACCAACACACACACACACACACACACACACACACACACACACACACACACACACACACACATACATACAAAAAATACAGATCTGGACAAAAACAACACACTCAATCATCACCATCATCTGCCTTTCTCTCCTGCTGAGCGTGTGTGTGTGTGTGTGTGTGTGTGTGTGTGTGTGTGTGTGTGTGTGTGTGTTGTACCATAGAGAGAGAGAGATTTCTGTGAAGTTGTTTTTTAAATCATATTTGATTTCATGCATAATTAGCTCGGCCATCAGCAGCCGCCGGGCTGCATGCTGGGCGTACACACGCACACACACACACACACACACACACACACACACACACACACACACACACACAGTAGAGCCCAGGTCAGGAATGATATACACACTATACAGAGGTCTCAACATTTCTACATTTTAGCAACTGAAATGTATGCTGCTTACCTGTGTGTGTGTGTGTGTGTGTGTGTGTGTGTGTGTGTGTGTGTGTGTGTGTGTGTCATCCAATTTGGCGATAGAGTGAGACAGAGGAAGGAAGAGAAGAGAGAGAGAGAAGAGTCTTCTTTGCTTTGCTCGAGACTCACTCGCAGTCGGATTAAAAACTTAATTATGTTTTAAAACGATATTTTAATTAAATACGAAGGGAAGCAGAAATGGATTGGCACCAAAATAATTAATCAAACATCAAAAAACTGAGCGGCGTCTTTCTGCTTCGGCCAGCAGAAAATAAAGTCAGCGGGCCTGTTAGCTCGGCTGAACATTCATTTCATTCTCCCTCTCCCTCTGTTTTCTTTTTCCCCTCTCTGCCCTGTACACACAACCACATTATTTACATTCACATTGTTATGACTTACAGACATAATTAATTATCAGCTAATTAATGATCAGTGTATTTGGTCTGTAGTTGCTAAAGTCGGGATACTTGCTAACTCCTTCATTTGAGCAACTTAGCTGCAAGCAACATACCGATTAACATCTGCATGATGTAAAGTGCTTGTTGCTGCTTTGCTCGTCTTTCAGTTTCTGTCACTAAGGGGCCCAGTAAGACGGAAAAGTCAAAGTATATATCTTTTATAATTTAAAAAAGTTAAATTTTAAAATCTAACACTTTATCTAAACTAGTAACAAGTATACACTACCGGTCAAAAGTTTGGGGTGACTTAGAAAAGTCCATTCCACTCCATTCCAGACAGAATACCAACTGAGATCAGTTGCATTGTTTTTTTAATCAGGGCAGCAGTTTTCAGATTACATTATGTGCTTACATAATTGCTAAAGGGTTCTCCAATGTTTTCTCAGTTAGCCTTTTAAAATGATATCAGATTAGTTAACAGAATGGGCCTTTGGAACATCGGATGAATGGTTGCTGATAATGGGCAATGTAGATATAGCATTAAAGATCAGCCACTTGTTTCTACAACATTGGAGAACCCTTTTGCAATTATGTAGTAAGTACATAATGTAATCTGAGAACTGCTGCCCTGGTTAAAAAAACAATGCAACTGATCTCAGCTGGTATTCTGTCTGGAATGGACATTTCTAAGTGGCCCCAAACTTTTGACCGGTAGTGTATATATTATATTGTTTTAATAAAAAGTTGCGGGAAACTATGTTTCCAGTTGCGTATGTTAGCTAGCCATAACGGTTACACTACCACTTTTCTGGGATGCGTTCGGGTGCAGCAAAGCGGGGGAATAAAAGAAAAATAGAAAGAAGAAAGAAAACAACAAAGAGGGTGTTTATACAAGTTTCTCTCAGGCCCTTCAAATAAGCCTGAATTAGATGCATGAACATACCTAAATTAATAATAAAGCTTAATAGTCATGTGGCAGTTAAAAGTAATCTTGTTTAATCACCAAATAACAAAGTATCCATTTGTAGGGGGCCCGAAAAATGCAGTATGCCTGGTGTAATCTTTCCATTTAATCCGGCTCGGATGGAGGGATAGAGTGGAGGAGAGATGACTGGAAGAGGGACGGAGGAAGCAGGGATGAGAGGAGGAGGGTCGGAGGCAGGAGGGATGAGAGGAGGAGGGACGGAGGAAGGAGGGATGAGAGGAGGGACTGAGGAAGGAGGGATGAGAGGAGGGACGGAGGAAGGAGCGATGAGTGGAGGAGGGACGGAGGAAGGAGGGATGAGAGGAGGAGGGACGGAGGCAGGAGGGATGAGAGGAGGAGGAGGGACGGAGGCAGGAGGGATGAGAGGAGGAGGGACGGAGGAAGGAGGGATGAGAGGAGGAGGGACGGAGGAAGGAGGGATGAGTGGAGGAGGGACGGAGGAAGGAGGGATGAGAGGAGGAGGGACGGAGGCAGGAGGGATGAGAGGAGGAGGGACAGAGGAAGGAGGGATGAGCGGAGGAGAGTGGGAGATGAGAGGCAATCAATATTGTTAGCATTCTAATTAAAGCCTCTCTGTGGAAAAAAAAAAACCACGTAATTATCAGTAAATGAAATACAAGGTCACTCTACCTGACGGAGGGGTGGAGGGAGAATGATGGAGGGATGGATGACAGAGAAAATAACACCAAGGCTGCATGTTCAGCTGTGTGTATTCTGCTCACAATGGACCACAGTTTAGCTTCTTATTTTTTTTTTCAGGGATGTAACACACATAACCGACATGTTTGTACCAGTCTTATGAGATAATGCATTCCCTAATCCAGTGGTTCCCAAACATTTTCACCTGAAGGACCCCTAAACTGACACAAATTACACCACGGACCCCCATTTGATAAGATTTCGTCCCATGGTTCCCCATTTGATAGGATTTTTGCTTTTAGATTTTTTTTTATTGTTTACAGAAAGTGTATGAAAGCCATGACCAAAGAGGTCCTACATTCTGTCATTGGGTTACTTATGGATGGCTATATAGTGAAAACAAATATTCCCCTTTTTGCTGTGAATAACCCTAAATCATGAGTTTCTTCTTGTGCCCGTGCCTGTCTTGGCGCCCATCTCAGATGCTATGTTTTAACCCAAACCTGACTGTGACTCAAACTTTAAACCTTTAAAAAAGTGACGACTGGACAAAACGTCCTCATGTCCATTTCTTTAAAGGGGCTGTACTCAAAATACTGAAACAAATTTAGTCTGGGCTGGGATTGCCTCCACATGGCTCTCACCGGAGTTTGATTGACGTTCAGAGTCCGGGCCAGGCTCTCGCCTCTGACTTGAGCTGGTAGAGTCATTATGGCAGATGCCAATTACAAAGGGAGTAGTCTATATCGACGATGTTCCACTTTCGGGATTGTTAAGGTCCCGCCGGAAATTCCGCCAGATGTCCCCTTCCTCTTTCTTTGTGTTGCCGTTCTAAACTCTGGTGGATTTCTGAGGTCTATGGTTAGCTGCTCCTCAGATCTCTGCAGGGTAAATCCAGACAGCTAGCTAGACTATCTGTCCAATCTGAGTTTTCTGTTGCACAACTAAAACTACTTTTGAACGTACACGTGTTCCACTAAAACAAGTTCCTTCCCGAGGCTATTTTGCAGAAACACCGTGGCTCCGTCCGGTGCTTAGCACCGCCCAAGACGATTGTGATTGGTTTAAAGAAATGCCAATAAACCAGAGCACGTTTTTCTCCCATCCCAGAATGCTGTGTGGACTAGCCAGACCCTCCTCCGCAGCGCTGTGGAGGAAGGTCTGGTTATGCAAGACTATGAAGGGTAGACATGGTGGAGGAAACAGGGAGCACTAACGGCTATAGTGCAAACAGAGCATTATTAGCTCCATGGTTAGCTCACATTCACCGCGGCGTCCTGAGAGAGCGGTGCTCATCAGCCGTAACTTTAACTCTCCCGACTGAGATGCTGTTATCAGCCGGTAACCTCCGTTTTAGGGTTGTAAATAGCACGCTTACGATACGACATTATATCTATTCTTTGGACGAAGATACAATATTTAGTGATATCACAAAGTCTGCCACGATACGATTTTGATTCAGTTCAATTCAGGGGCCTGCGACCGATACGAGAGGATACATAAGCCCATTTAACACAATCAGTTACATTTATCTATATTTACAAAATCAACTAAAATATGATCTGACAATTTAAAGACAAACTACTCTTTTTATGCAAGAATAAATATAAAGTGGGAATTTCAAAATAAAGGCACATCCTAAAGATGACGATATTTATCGATATTTTTACTTTGTATTGATAATATTGGATCGTTGATCCGCCCCCCCGGCAGCTACCAAAACAAAGAACAGAGAAGCTCAGATTACAACACACACACACAGAGGGAGTGTGACTTCATTCTCTGCTCAGGACGCCCTTACTCCTTAATATCTTTACAAAGCAAATATTTCTTTACTGCCATATATTTATGTTCTGAACGTCGAGTACAGAATCTTTTAATAGGCTCAATCTCCAAAAATCTACTCGCCCTACAAAAGATGCTTTCCAAAAATGCTCCCGCTTTCTTAAAATGTCTCTCTTCTCGCAAAAATGCTTTCACGTCACACACGCTCTGCGGTGTTTAGATGAAGATAAACACTAAATAAATGAACTGAACACACTGCTGGAGACTTCACATCTTTTCTATCCCTCCTCCTGTTTATTATTCATATTTTTCTTATCTTTCCTCTCCTCCATCCACCCTCCACCTAATATTTAGTAGCCTATCCTTTTTTTCTGTAAATATGTTTGCAAATCCTCCTGAAGAGTGTGTGTGTGTCTGTGTGTGTGTGTGTGTGTGTGTGTGTGTGTGTGTGTGTGTGTGTGTGTGTGTGTGTGTGTGTGTGTGTGATGCTAAACTGCTGCTGACTCCCTGAATACAAAAAAGTCAACTGTTATAAAAAAAATCAGAATGTTGTAGTGGAAAGGCAGAAACTGTGAGAGTTAAGGTGTCTCCGAGCGTGGCAAAGTGAAGTTCTCATGAAGCATTAGTACATTTAGCTACGGAAAGTAAAGCTCTGTAATTCATGTATTTATTACTGTCAACACCACATTGACTGCGTGAAGATCCTCGTAGGGAGGAGGTTGGTTGGGGGGGGGCTGTATTTGGCTCCTAAAGCACAGGGCTTTCACACAGGAAACAGGTGTTCATGTCCTGAAGAAGTTAAGGAGAAAACACAAGACTTTCACCAGGAAACAGGTGTTCATGTCCTGAAGAAGTTAAGGAGAAAACACAAGACTTTCACCAGGAAACAGGTGATCATGTCCTGAAGAAGTTAAGGAGAAAACACAAGACTTTCACCAGGAAACAGGTGATCATGTCCTGAAGAAGTTAAGGAGAAAACACAAGACTTTCACCAGGAAACAGGTGTTCATGTCCTGAAGAAGTTAAGGAGAAAACACAAGACTTTCACCAGGAAACAGGTGATCATGTCCTGAAGAAGTTAAGGAGAAAACACAAGACTTTCACCAGGAAACAGGTGTTCATGTCCTGGAGAAGTTAAGGAGAAAACACAAGACTTTCACCAGGAAACAGGTGATCATGTCCTGAAGAAGTTAAGGAGAAAACACAAGACTTTCACCAGGAAACAGGTGTTCATGTCCTGAAGAAGTTAAGGAGAAAACACAAGACTTTCACCAGGAAACAGGTGATCATGTCCTGAAGAAGTTAAGGAGAAAACACAAGACTTTCACCAGGAAACAGGTGTTCATGTCCTGGAGAAGTTAAGGAGAAAACACAAGACTTTCACCAGGAAACAGGTGTTCATGTCCTGAAGAAGTTAAGGAGAAAACACAAGACTTTCACCAGGAAACAGGTGATCATGTCCTGAAGAAGTTAAGGAGAAAACACAAGACTTTCACCAGGAAACAGGTGTTCATGTCCTGAAGAAGTTAAGGAGAAAACACAAGACTTTCACCAGGAAACAGGTGATCATGTCCTGAAGAAGTTAAGGAGAAAACACAAGACTTTCACCAGGAAACAGGTGTTCATGTCCTGGAGAAGTTAAGGAGAAAACACAAGACTTTCACCAGGAAACAGGTGTTCATGTCCTGAAGAAGTTTGTTTTAACCCAAACCACAATCTAACTAGTCGTGTTGGTGCCTAAACATTCGTCTACTCGCTACTCTCAACTGTTAAACGGCTGCTGTCATGACCGTCACCTCCACAGTTAAATATTCAGAGGGAAGCGTTTACTTAATGTTATTCATATTTCTTCAAGTTAGTGCCACGTCTGAGTGGGGTTAAAACTAAAAACATCTTCATTTCAGATAAATTTGACATTGTTTCCTGTAGAAACTCCAAACTCCAAATCTGTCTGATAAATCAGACTCATGAGTCAAACATGTTCTTTCAATGAGTGAAAAACAACGGCTTGATAACATTTTGTAGCTCTACGACAACAGCTTGATAACATTTTGTAGCTCTACGACAACAGCTTGATAACATTTTTTAGCTTTACGGCAACGGCTTGATAACATTTTTTAGCTCTATGGTTTCTCCCCTGACATTAACGATCAGTTTCAGGAAGCTGAGTTTGGTTTGAGATGAAGATATCTGGCAGGGAGGGGCGGCAGGGGGCAGTAGCCCGGTGCTGGGGGCAGGTGTTACAGCAGCTCCCATTAATACAGCTAATTAACATTATCCACTATTCTAATTAACACGCTAACTAATTAGGAAATAATTAACCAACATAAAAAAAATGCAATCTTGATGAGAGAGACTGAGAGACGAGGTCGAGGTGGCGTCGCAGACAGACAGACAGACACAGGGGATTGTGGGAGTTTTTTTTTTTTTTTAGGCATGCTGATGATGTGGATCGGTGAGGTGACGCCGAAAATTGGGCCAAACAAGCAAGCCGAGCAAGTATAACTAAAAGAATCTAAACTGATCTTTGACACTGTGACTGTTAGATATGAAATGTCTGGATGTAGAGCATCATATATATTTAAAATGGCCTTATGCATGTAGTATTTTATACAGCCTGCTTTTATTAGTATTTTTTTTATACAGACAGTCCTTGTTTGGAGGGGTTTACTCACTATTTTTATTGTGAAAAGAGAGCTGAGTATGCCTAAATTTTTCATTCAAAGACTGTCCAAGAACCAAATCTTAAAGGGTAACTTAGGTATTTTTCAACCTTTCAACCAATCCCATGTTTTTGTGTCCAAGTGACCAAGTGTCCAAATGGGAATGGCAATTTTTCAAATTGGTCCAGTATTCAGCAAAGCTTGTTTTCGCTGCTGTCGGCAGCAGGGAAAACAAGCTGCAATGTAATGTAATGTAAATGGGCAGTTGCGCACCTTCAGTTAGCGTCCACTAAAAGTTCTGTTTTTGCAGCTGACAGACTCAGATTATTATTCTAAGTGTCTGACACCATTATGGAAAGGATCCCTACAGAGATAGAGATAGACCTTTTTGTTAAAGAGTAAGATTTTTTTTTTTATTTATTTATTTGAAAGAAAAAGGGGACAATACATATTAATGAACATTTTCACAAATGTAAATATGCCAGATTATAGCCTTAGGCTAATTTCCATCTGCAGACCCCCTGGCAGGTTGGTGTTACACACAAATTAATGA
>NC_050190.1:28174493-28206993 GCF_008315115.2 Sander lucioperca | reverse complement strand
AACTTTTTCAGTTATTTTACGGATTATTATTTCTTAGAGTGTGTGATTAATTATGTCATCACCTGACTTATAAAGGTCACTCCTACCTGGCAGTCAGTTGGAGTAAGTTGCTTGATAAATGTGTTACTCTTGAATTAAAAGGTTTTTGAATGTAATTCTGGGCCCCCGATTCAGAGTTATAAACTGCACGATGGAGCACATTAGCAAAGAAAAGAGCAATCTAAGCAGCTAATGAACAACTTGACTGATTTACTGACTCACTGACCGACCAACCAGCCGGCGAACAGCCAGCAAAATGCAACCAGGAGAGACGTAATGAATGGAAGTGGAGAGACATTTAGGCAAAGTGAGAAAAATTTCCTCTGAGAGCTTCCAGTTAGTTTCATTTCTGTAATAGCGGCACACACACAAACGCAAACCTGCTCTCGGTCACACACACCTTGACGCACACAGATGCAGGCGGCGCTGTTGATTGTGCATTGCCTGTTTGTTTATTAGCTCTCTGATTGAGCGGCTCTGCCTTCCACAGATTGGGTGACCTTTCCAGATCCTTCCGCGAGTCCGCTAAGTAGATCGAACGGCGAGCGCGACGACACTTTTTTCAGATTGTTACCGAATGAGGGAAAAAAAGCAGGCGGTCACATTTGTGTGTGTGTGTGCGTGTGTCGCTGTTTGTACACACTCACTTTGCCTTCATTGGTTCAATTGAAGCCTCATCTCCATATAGTTTGTATGCAATTACATCGGAGCGGTGCGCTGAGTGCCTCTATATGATTGTCTGGATACTGAGTGTGTGTGTGTGTGTGTGTGTGTGTGTGTGTGTGTGTGTAATTTGTGAGAAAGAGCAGCGATTCATGCTCGATGTGTGAAAAAGTGTGTGTATGTTATGTTTGTGAGTACAGCAATTCATGGTTGATTTGTGTGTGTGTGGGGGGGGCTTTATTGGAACATTTGTGAAGGCGAGATGGTTGTGTGTGTGTATGAGAGGTAATTTGTGCCAGAGAAAAGGCGATTCATGCTAAATGTGTGTGTGTGTGTGTGTGTGTCTGTGTGTGTGTGTGTGTGTGTGTGTGGTTTTATGGGTAATTTGTGTGTGTGACACATCTGAGTGTGTGTATATACATTTATATGCATATACATGCACACACGGAGAGTGAGTGTGCGTGTCAGCCGAGATGAGAGTGCAGGATAAGCGTGGAGTGCGTTTCTAGTGGCTTGTTGGCCACTTGTGGGGCTTTAAAGGGCACATCCGTCAAAATATGGAACAGCTGAATCTCATTCATCTGCAATAAACAGCTAATCACAGAACAGGACGAGTAGGACAAGCAGCGCAGGAAACATCCCATCAAAAATAGGTTTACTTTGATTCTGCTCATCTGGTGTTTATGAAATGAATGACATGTGTAGGGCAGTACAACTAGCTGAAAGCACATTCACTTTTATGTATGAAGTTTCATTGCAGAGTGCCTGGAGTGGAAGGGAAGATACTAGCTTAATAAACCATGTGTAGTGGCTATTCCCTTTCAAAATGATAGCCACTGCCCCAGCAATAGAAGAGTGGTTTTAACGCACCTTTGTTCCTTTGTTGTGGAGCCAGGCACCGTGCGTTTGTTGTTTGAAAATAATAATTAAACTCAAATATCCTCCCTATAGAAATAAATCTTTATGAGCCGACCAAAACGTTGTAGGTTAATGTAGCATGTCTGTGAATCTGGGGAAATAAATAATACTGATGGTTTCTTAAATGATATCAAATAAGATGAAACAGGATGACTAGATGGTTAAAAAACTTTGGCTAGGACTCCCCAAACTTTCCACTTGTGTTTCCAACTTCCCTTTCTTAATCATACCGCACCCACAATTACTATGGTGGGGCCGATTTGCCAATCAGTGGCCTAGCTGTCAAAAGCAATCAAAATGTCAGCGGATCAGAACTATAAAAAGACTTAAAATAATAACAATTGTTCTCTAAATATAAACGAAAACTGCTTTTTTTGGCTCCTATGACATGGTTGTTTCTTCAAGCACTTGTAGAGACATTAAAATCTGCGAGTCAGGCAGCAAGACGCTCCGCTTCTGAGAAGCGTAAAATGTAAAGTTTGTCCTGTGGGTGTTGTTAAAGAACACAGTCCTTCCAGAAAAATGTGGAGTTTTTTTGTGATTGTTGCGTGCAAAAATCCTTGATCATGCGGCACGTTTTCTTCAAAAATGTGATGGAATATGCGGGATATTTATGCAATTTTATGCGATGAAATTGCAGGAACTTGCAAAAACTGTGGTTTCATCATGACTTCATCGCGGGGTTTGCAGCTTTTCGATGATGTTCACGTCGCGTAATTACGTCACTTCCTAACGTTCCCATGGCAACAGGGGAAAATTGCTGCTCTTGTGTGAAGTAAACGCAACATTTTTCAACTTTCTGCTAAGATATATGGGACTTTTTTGCAACGAAAATGCGGGGATTATGAAATCATGAAAAGCCCCGCACATTTTGCGCGGAAATCGGCAATTTATGCGCCGAAAGTGCGGCGTATTTGAAAAAATGTGGCCCCCGCATAAATATGCGGACTTTGGCTGATTATGCATTGAATTATGAGATCGCATCATTGCATTTTTCTGGAGGGACTGAGAACAGCTTGTGTCGCAAAGATCTTGAGGGTTGATTAGGAAACGCCACTCTGCTCGTTATACAGTAGGATGAGATTTCTTGTGCTGAGGTTTACGCAGGACGTCAACTTACAAAAGTAAAAACTCTTCAATTGCTACATTTCTTTCATCGTTAACTGTCCCTAGCAACCGCTACCACAGCTTGTGTGTTGGGGTGGAAACAGATTACTTACGGTCTGAGGAGGATACCTCATTTGTCCTCTTCCAGATCCTGGATGTCCACAGCTTGTCGTGTGATTGATGCCCGTATGTCTCTGCTCTGTGTCTTCCAGGCTGAGCTGATCCCCAGTCAGTGTGAAGCCCAGCGAGCCGCCCTGGCAGAGCAGATGGCCGTCAAACTGAGTAGCCTGCACTACCCGCCATCCGCCAGCAGGAGGCACTACAGTCAGATGGCCAGGAACCACAGGTAAACACCATCAGAAGGACAGAACAAGTAAACTTGTTGTCACATTTCAGTTCAGTTTTAGTCATACACATATATACGTTCATACATAAATTTAAACAAGTCTTAAAGCAGCCATATTATGCTCATTTTCAGGTTCATAATTGTATTTTAAGGTTGTACCAGAATAGGTTTACATGGTTTAATTTTCAAAAAACACCATATTTTTGTTGTACTGCACCGCTCTCTCTCACTGCTGCAGATCCTCTTTTCAGCTGGTCTCTGTTTTAGCTACAGAGTGAGACCTCTTTTCTTCTTCTTCTTCTGTACTATCTTTGATTGCACTGCACATGCCCAGTAGCTCAGATGTAGATCATGTCAGCTAGCTAGCTCCATAGACAGTAAAAGAAAGGCTGTTTCTACAACTTGGGTCAGTTACAAGGCAGGATTAGCTGGGAGACTTCTAAATGAAGGCGCACATGTAAGTAGTTCTTTTGTAGATTATGGTGAACTTGTGTGTGTTGTAGCAGTGCTTTGCTACTGAGAACGAGGTAGCATGCTAGCGTTAGCATGCTAGCGTTAGCATGCTAGCGTTAGCATTAGCGTTAGCATGCTAACGCTACGAGCTAATGGTTGCGGTTAGCCTGCTCGTTTCGGCTCGTGACGTCACAAGCCGTGCCGATTTTGAACAGCTCACCCAGAGACTGAAGGCAGGACACATTCAGAAACCGTATCTCACTCTAAACAGCATGGATGGATTTATTTCAAAGTTTGTATGTGTGTGGAAGCACCAGAGACACAACATAACACCCCGAATCCCAGAAAAAGTGATTTTTTCATAATATGGGCACTTTAATTCTCCTTAGCCCATGCAACGCTATCTCTAATGCTCATTTAATTAGATTTTTTTATTCCTTGGTGTTTCTTTCGCTAGTCCAAATATACTTTCGCTGTATTATGACTACAAATGAGACCAACATGCAACTTATATTGCAGCCAATCAGCTTTCGTGTTATTGGTGCGAGTCTCTTCCGGATTGTACCACAGACATAACACAGATTTTATTCTTCAGCTTTGGGGAAGTGCAAGTTTAGTGATACTGGGCTTGAAAAAACTGAATTTAGGGCTTAGTTGATGTCGTGATAAATGGCTTAAATTTCATTCATAATGGTCTTAAGTCTTAAATTTCACTTGCTGAAACCTGCAGAAACTCTGATCCATATTAGTAGTAGTTGTAGTAGAGTAGAATACCATATAACAGAAGACACAAAAGCTACCAGATGATTACGCTCTGGTACAACGACAAAGATTCACCAACAGAAGGAGAATAAAACAAGACTGAGACACAACAACAACAACACACAGGCGCAGTTGAATGTAATCATGCACACACAGAGTTTGAGTGTTAACAGCAGTAATCTGCCGTGGCCAGGCTCGGCTCGGCGAGCGCCGTCTTTGGTCACACCGGCTGTCGGCGTTTCATCCCCGGCTTTGAGAAGCCTCTCTCCGTGGTTATCACTCACACGCAGAGTGCGCACACACACACACACACACAAAGTTGTGTGTATGCAAATGAAAAATAAAGCTCACTTTGAGTTTGTAGTATTTTATGTTCTGCAGACTTTGTTGGCGGTGTCAGTGTGTCGTCTCAGTCACAGGAAGGATGTAGTGTGTCCACACACTCTCTCTCGCACACACACACACACACACACACACACACACACACACACACACACACACACATACATACATATATATCCACTGTTTGAATTGAGCATAAATTGCAGTTTTGGCAACGCTGTCTTCTTTGATTTAAATAAAATAAATAAAAGTGCTTTACATACACAATCAGAAAAAACACACACACACACACACACACACACAAAACACTCATTGTGTTTATGTTTTTCAGTCCACTGTGGCTGTAGTGTAATGTTTCAGTAATTGACTTCTAATGTATTATTGGACAGTAATTGGTTATTCATATATTAGCTGCTGCATTTCAGATTTACGTGTGTGTGTGTGTGTGTGTGTGTGTGTGTGTGTGTGTGCGTGTGTGTGCGTGCGTGTGTGTGTGTGTGTGTGTGTGTGTGTGTGTGTGTGTGTGTGTGTGTCCGCCCGCCCATGTGCGTGCTTGTGTGTCCAGTGCAGTGGTGTGTGGGATGAGTTTTGAAATATTTGGATGTTTTTCTGTAGCTGATTTCAGGTTTTGGTTCAGTTGTGAAGAACTTGGAGGTCAGACTGAATTATTTACTGATCTCACACAAAATATCTCCATTCTGAATTAATGCTAAAGGAAATTTAATTGGGAGAGAGAGAAAAAACATTGCTGTTTTAAAATTTATATTTTTCTGGTTTTAAAAACCGCACCAATATTGAATGTTTACTTTCTGTGTTTTTATTGATTAGTCATTAAGTTAAGTATGAAATTATTTGGTTTTAGAAAAAATCACAACCAGATTAAGGAATTGTTATATTTTTGTATTGTAATTTTTAAAATTAGAGAGACCACTTTAAATTTTTTAGAAATAATCCAAACTGATACATTTTCTTTTTTATATTTTTGGGTTATGAAAGAAAAATAAATTGCTAAATGGAAGTGAGCAAGTGAATTATTGCATAAATTATTAAATTGATAAGTCATTGAGTGGGTAAATAGATCAATTAGTTAGTTTAAAGAATAAGTACGTAAATGAGTTAATTAATTATTGAATAATTAAAAAAATGAATTAGTAACTAAGTGAGTGAATGAATGAAAAAGTAATGGAGTGAATGAGTTGCTCTGTGCTGCTGCTCGATGACAACCATGTTTTTGGGGGGTTTCTGCAGGATGAATCCATTAGAAGAATGAATGCGTGAATGAATAAATGTAAGCATGAGTGGATGGCAGCAGGAGTAGCTGTGCTGCTGCAGGATGAATCCGTCATAAATCCTACAGAAAAATAAAACGTCGGAAAAAGTAAAAAAATATAAAAAAAATAAAGTCAATTAAAAAAAAAATGAAATATGAAAAAAGTAGAAAATAGCAACAACACAAAAGTCGACAAAAAAGGCAGGGAAACTGACATTTCCGGGGTCTCTGTAGGAGTGAGTCCATTAGGGTGTGTGAGTGAATGAGCTCTTGTCCGATTAATGCTCGTGTTAACACTCTTCAACCATTCACACAGTAATGTCCACCCTCACTTTATTGTCTGTTATGCTCCATTACATGGTGGCACATTCGGTTACACTTCACTTGAAGGTATCTACATAAGAGTGACATGACACAGTCATGACAGTGTCATGTCACTCTTATGTAGATACCTTCAAGTAAAGCACATTCTCACCTGCACTGCTGTCATGTTTGTTTAATGCTCTTTTGCACAAACTGTATATAGACTCTGTACTACATTCAGTATTTGTACTGGGACTATTGTATTTGTGTTATGTTACTGCCGTACCACTTAGACATCACCTTGCACAAACCGTATACCGACTCTTGATTTGATGTGTATTTTTTTGTAGATTCTTAACTGTATTTTGTATGTTTATATTTTGCGTATATACTGTGTAAGCAGTCCACCAAAGTGCTGCCGCGAGGGACTAAACACTGAGAGATGCAATGATTGATTCCTCCACACGTAAAATACAACTAGCACTGCAGTTATAAATGTAAAGTTACTTTGTGAGTCGAAGTAAGTGCGTGAGTGCGGCGGTCAACAAAGTGTTCGCTCCCAGGCTCACCCCCCTCTCTGTCAACGCCCAAAAAACCAAGGTGAACAGGTGAAGCAAACAAATATGTTATCACTTCCGCTCAAACCGCCATGAAAACGCCCACCACCTACAATATAAGTGCACAATATAATAATCAATAAATAATATAAATGATACCATGAACAATAGGGCTGTGTATTGGCAAGAATCTGGCGATACGATACGTATCACAATACATGGGTCACGATTCAATATATTGCAATATATTTCGATACTGTGCGTAAGGCGATATATTGGGATTTTTTTTAAAGTATAATTTTAGAAAAACTAATATTTAAAAAAAGACATGAAGTGCATAGAAGTCAAAGAAGTTTACTTTAGGGAAACAATTCAGTACACAGAAAATCAAACTGCCAGTTTGGGATTGTGGTTCACAGGTTCTTAGTGAGCTAATGTTTATATGCTAAAGTAGGCCAAAGTTCAGCCATAGCTACGTTGTTAGCTTCTAGCAAAAAGTCAGGCACTGCTAGGCACTGTTAGGCACTGCTAGGAACTGCAAAGCACTGCTAGGCACTGCTAGGCACTGTTAGGCACTGTTAGGAACTGCAAAGCACTGCTAGGCACTGCTAGGCACTGTTAGGCACTGTTAGGAACTGCTAGGAACTGCAAAGCACTGTTAGGCACTGCTAGGAACTGTTAGGCACTGCTAGGAACTGCAAAGCACTGCTAGGCACTGTTAGGCACTGCTAGGAACTGCAAAGCACTGCTAGGCACTGCTAGGAACTGTTAGGCACTGTTAGGCACTGCTAGGCACTGTTAGGCACTGTTAGGCACTGTTAGGCACTGCTAGGCACTGTTAGGCACTGCTAGGAACTGCAAAGCACTGCTAGGCACTGCTAGGAACTGTTAGGCAAGGACACTAGTGGTGTGTCTCAGCATAGCCATCTAGCGGTAGGGGGTTTAAACACAACATAAACGTGAACCACTGTCTTACATGAATATTTTTATATTTTTATATAAAATATCGCGATACTCAAGTGTATACATTTTTTCTTACACCCCTAATAAACAACATACAATATGTGGCTCCTACATGCTGTGTAACTCTATGTTGTCCCGCACGTTTATGCTTTATCTTTGCCAGGTTGTCATTACAAATGAGAATTTGTTCCCAATCGGCTTACCTGGTTAAATAAAGGTTAAATAAAAAAGTGAGTGAGTGAGTGAGTGAGTGAGTGAGTGAGTGAGTGAGTGAGTGGCAGCAGGAGTAGCTGTGCGGCTGCAGGATGAATCCATTAGATGAAAAGTGTCGGTGAATCGCCTCATAAATCCGACAGAGTCTCTGACTGAAAGGTGACGCCTGTCAATATGACTCATTCAACCTTTCACTCTCTCCCTTCATCCCCCTCTCCTCTCCTCTCTCACTCCCCCATCTCTCCCTCCTTTCCTCCTCTTCCTCATGATCCTCACCATCCCGCATCATCTCCTCTTTCCTCTTTTCTTTCTCTCAACTTCTATCCTTCACTCTCTCTGTTTCCCCTTCCCTCAGTTTGCTTCCTTTCTCTCTCTTCATCCCATCGTCTCGTTTCTCCTTCCTCTCCATCCTGTCCTCCATTGTCCGCTCTACTTTTTTCCTGCCTTTTTTTCTTCCTTTCCTCTTTTTTCTCATTTCTTTCTCTACCTCCCTCTCTTCTCCTCCCCTCTTCTCTTCCCTTTCTCTCTCACCATCCCCTCTGTTTATCCATCCCCCCCACCTCCATCTCCTTTTCTTCCTTTCCCATTCCCTTTTTACCGTCTCTCTCACTCCTTCCTCCTTACTTTACTCCTCATCCTCATCCTCCTCACCATCCCTCATCATTTCTACTCTCCTCTTTTCTTTCTCTCAACTTGTATCTTTCACTCTCTGTTTCCTCTTCCCTCGGTTTGCGTCCGTTCTCTCTCTCTTCTTCCCTTCAACTCCTTCCTCCTGTTCCCCATTTTCCTCTCTTGTTTTCCCTCTTTCCCTCCTCTCATACCTCTTCCTCCTTTCCTCCTCTTTTCTTTCTCTCAACTTCTGTCCTTCACTCTCTCGGTTTCCCATCCCTCAATTTGCTTCCTTTCTCTCTCTTCATCCCTTCTTCTCCTTCTCCTTCCTCTCCATCCGTCATCTATTTTACTGTACTTTCTTTCTTCCCTTCCTCTTTTTTTTCCTCATTTCCTTCCCTACCACCCTCTCCTCTCTTCTCTTTTCTCCTCTTTCTCTCTCTCACCGTCCCCCCTGTTCTTTCCATCTTCTGCATATCTTTCATCCTTGCCATCTCCCCCTATTCTTTCCTTCCCATTTTCCTCTTTCCCTCCTCCCTCCCTCTCTCCCTCCCTCCCTCCCTCCCTTCTTGCTGTATGGCGGATGATGAATTAGAGACAGTGGTTACAGCTGCTATCGGCGTTGCAGCAGAGAGAGAGAGAGAGAGGGAGGGAGAGAGGTAAGTATTGGGAAGTGATGAAAAGAGAGAGAAGTAGGAAGCGGAGGATGATGGCAAATCTGTCCATTTAAAGCCTGAGTGGGAAAGCGCTGCATGTTGTTTTAACCAACAGTTTACACTTAGCTCCGAGACGTCTGCTCTAAAATCTGCTCATTCTAAGAAAAAATTTGGTTTCAAGAAAATACTGTAATAATGATAATTTGTAAAGCACCTTAAAAACAACACAGTTACAAAGTGCTTCATAGTCAGAAAAAAACTAAACTAAATAAAGTCAACGCCCAGAATAAAGGTTACACCAGCGTTCAACCTGAGTGACCGACCAGCGGCGGTGACCAATAGGAAGCTGTCCTGACAATGCTCCGCAGCCAGTCTCCAAAATGATAAAGCTATAGTACATAAACCACGCCCGCAGCTGCCTCTGGACGCTGATTGGCCGGCCAGTTACGGTCCAAACACAAACGCATTACTTGAATCCTGACAGGGTGGATTTCCTGTTGCTATGTGACACGGCTGCACGATGTGAGGAAAATATCTAATTGTGATTATTTTGACTGACATTGCGATTGTGATGTGATTCACGATATTTGAGGGAATGATCATTTTTGTATCAAAAATCTCACTTTTATTGAGAAATATTAAAATTAACATGATTACAGTGTGATTTTTGCGAGGATCTGTACCAAACAAAGATGTTTTCTGTAGTCTGTAAGACAGGATTTGTAGGCCGGGATGTCTTTGCAGCACCACAATACTTAATTCAGAATGTTTTGACACATATTTTGCCTTTAACCAATATTGCATTCGATAAAATTGCGATAAATTGTGCAGTCCTAATATGTAGTCCCGTGATTTTATGATAGACTAGAGGAGGAAACAGATTTTCAGCCTGTTGCTCTTCAACTTTTCCTAAGTTGACTGTTGACGCGCAGCCTGACACTGTGCCCTTCTATTACATTTGAAGCCATTCAGACTTTATGTTCTCTTTGTGAAAATGGGTGTAGAACTTCTATAATATCAATATGCTTTTTCAATATTGAGATCTGCACACTTCACATGATACCCGCTGCATTTTATTATATCCGGCGTTGACTGGCGTTGTGACGAGTTAGAAATGAATAATAGATTCCTGTAATTCGAATTTCCTCAAGCGACTGAATGTCAGAACGGCTCTGCGACTCTCCCACGCGCTCCGTCAGCCCGCGTGACAAAGAGCACACCTGACACTTCAAACGCTCTGTAACTGTCCCGGTGCTGAATGCAGCGCCGCAGTGCCGCCACGTCGCTCCTTCCACTCTGATTTGTCGAGAGATGCTGTTTTACAAAGCGTTTAGTTAACAAGACGTGTGAGAACAAGACGGAAACAGGGGGAGAGGAGGGGGGTAGGGTGCACAAACGACAAGAGAAAACAATCTGTGCGAGTGTTGTATCTGCTTCATCTGTCTGAGTCAGTAAAGGGCCGCTCCGCTCGCCGCATAATGAGGAGCACCGCCTCGGGGGAAGGAAGCAGCGCTCTCTTCCTTTTGCTTTCTTCTTCTTCTCTGTTTAGTTTTGATTTCAGTGAGAATCACTCGCAGTGGAGGACAAGGGGGTGTGTGTAGAGGGGGAGAGATGGGAAGAAAAGATGGTGGGATGAGGAACAAGATGGAGAGGGAAAGAGAGGAAGGTGGGAAGAGGGGTTTTATTTCAATATAGCTGATGTTCTGAACGTGAACATTTCGAACGGCCACTGCACTAGTATGAATAAAAAAAGAAAATCATGCAAATAGAAAATGAGAATCTAAGACATAAAAAGTGAAGACGTCATAATATAACAGAAAACAGAACGATGTATTTTTGTGGTAGACAGGTGTACAGTTAGCGCACGTGTCAAACTTAAGGCCCGCGTATTAATTTAGGTTCACAATCATTTGTGACCCGCCTAGTTGTGCACCAAACCAAAATCACAGCAAACTGTTTTTCAAACTGCAATTATGCGGCACTCAAAGCTGAATATGGCAGATTCGCCGACTTTGAGACCCAGAAATTCCCCAGAACCAGAGAGTTTTCATATTCAGGCTGTGAAACCGGCTGCTGTGAGTCGGCTGTGTGGTAGCCTGATTTGTTTTGCTTGATTTGCTAAACTCTATGATGGCTAAGGAACTTTTTCACTGACTTTTTTGGGGCTTTATGTCGATGATGTGTAAAAAGAGAGGAAGAGGAAAAAAATATATCCTTCATTTGGAAAGTGAAATGAAAGAAAAGTGAGGACATGTTGGCTATATGAGGGCGTGTTTATAAGGAAGGACATTCTTGGAGAGTAAGGATAGTTTTTGGAAATAAAGACATTATTAGAGGGAATAGACATGTTGGTAAGTTGGGACATTTTCCAATGGTGAAGAAATGTTTAGAAAGGGAAGGAAATGATAACACTTTCTTTTGTGATTGTTCTGACTTGAAACCTGAGGCTACATTTACATCTTCACGTTTTGGTTTTTAAGCATTTAAAGTTTTTAAATTTTAAGTTTTGAGCCAAAAGTGATCTCGGTGCACACAAGTGTTTTTAGCTCCAGTAGAAGAACTAATCTCCGTTTAAACTAACACGCCCAAACCTCATATCGTGTCAACATTCTCGTACACTGGGCATAAACAGAAGGCAGCGTTGATACGCTGCCCGTTACTGGTAGTTGCCATGGTAACGTTAGTAGCTTTAAGTCTCAGAGAACGAGAAGTCGTGACCCAATGGGGCGGAGAAACGTTGGCGTCAGTGTCGGTGTTGCCCAAGGTCTCCGATTGCGTCCGTTGAGACAAAACAGGTCAGAAGTGTTTCCTAATGTCTCCGGTTTAGGGGCTCGGAAACACCAGAGCAGGGGGAATGAGAGGGGGAAAAGCCAGAGCAGGGGGAATGAGAGGGGGAAATGCCAGAGCAGGGGGAATGAGAGGGGGAAACACCAGAGCCAGGGGGAATGAGAGGGGGGAAACACCAGAGCAGGGGGAATGAGAGGGGGGAAACACCAGAGCAGGGGGAATGAGAGGGGGGAAACACCAGAGCAGGGGGAATGAGAGGGGGAAACACCAGAGCCAGGGGGAATGAGAGGGGGAAACGCCAGAGCAGGGGGAATGAGAGGGGGGAAACACCAGAGCAGGGGGAATGAGAGGGGGAAACGCCAGAGCAGGGGGAATGAGAGGGGGGAAACACCAGAGCAGGGGGAATGAGAGGGGGGAAACACCAGAGCAGGGGGAACGAGAGGGGGAAATGTAGCAGAAGATATTTGTTTTTAAACCAAAACGTAGCGATGTAAATGTAGCCTGAATCAGATCCGTTTTGCCTCTGGTCCAGCCTGCTCTGGTCAGGTTCGTTGGCTGATTTTAAATAATAAACACGGTAGTATTCTGTGATTGTCTGCAAGTCCTGGAAAAATGTCTCTAATGTGGTCTAGAAATGCTGCTACTTAATAGCTTTTACCTCCTTGAATTCAGTTGTTTTTTTTCAACTTACTGTTTATTTTAACAGAACGGTGTGGACGTTTGGTAAGAAGAAAAGGTTGTCGGAAACTAAGGACTGTTTTTGAAAACTGAAGGCTTTTTGAGGGTATAGGGCGAGAGAAATATGGGTATTATATTAACAGGTATGGAAGTGCAAACGTGTTTGTGTTCAGCTCAACATGAATCACAGTTGAGTCTGAATTTTGCAGCTTTAAAACAAATCTAAATGAAAGAGGGAGAGATGGAGGTGTTTGTTTTCTGTAGTTTTCTTGTTTCTATAATTTCATTCATAGTTTACTCTCTCTGCTCTGATGGCAGGTCACGTTGCTGTGTGTGTGTGTGTGTGTGTGTGTGTGTGTGTGTGTGTGTGCGTACTTGTTTAGTGTTTAATGTGTGTGATGCATTCTTGGTAACTGTGTACATGTTATTATCAGTGGGCATGTTTGGGTTGTTTGTGTATTTCAGGCATTGTTTTCATGTGTGTGCTAGAGTGTGTCTTCATGTGCAACTAGTGTGTGTGTGTGTGTGTGTGTGTGTGTGTGTGTGTGTGTGTGTGTGTGTGTGTGTGTGTGTGTGTGTGTGTGTGTGTGTGTTTTGTCGTGGAAACGCCGTAGGCCTGACAGAGCTGTCAAGCTGTCGTCGTCAGCGACCGGAGAATTCCAAACAATTTCACTGCTAATGTTGAGAAACATGTTGGCGTTCCCCGCCGAGACCGAAAACCACCGAATATATAAATAATAAACACACACACACACACACACACACACACCTTAACAAAACGGCTGACAGTAATGTGTGTGTTTGAGCAATTGGCCCCTGTTCCAGCAGCATAAATATTTGATGTGATCCTGTGTCGAGGAGGAGGAGGAGGTGAGAGGACAAGAGAAGAGGGGGGGTGGAGATGGGAGGCAAAATAATCTGGGAAAGAAGAGTTAGAGGAGGTGAACAAAGAATGTGGACAACATGAGAGAATGTGGGAGGAAGAGCAATGACAAGGGCTGAATCTCACTTCCCTTAAAAGTGCATCCACGTTTCCTCCTCTCGTCTTAGACAGGAAACAGCGATCCGGCTCTTCACTGCAGGGTTGTGTGGCGGGGGCCGTGTCAGTGAAACTGCTCATTTGTGTGACGTCCTGTTGTGTTCTTGAACCCGGAAATGTAACACAAGATCAATATGTAGGAGTTATCTCAGGACTCTTTACAGATAGAGTAGGTCTAGACAACACTCTATAATTTACAAAGACGCAACAATCCACCCCACCCAAGAGCAAGCGTTTGGTGCGACAGTGGCGAGGGAAAACGTCCTTTTCACAGTTACTGTTTTCCGTCAGATCGTTTATAGATCTTGACATTTCCAGCCGCACTTGAAGGCAGCTTCATTTCCCGGAGAAAGAGAGGAGACGGAGGGACTGAGGAAACAGTCAGCTGTTCCACAAACTCCCGGGCAGTTCAGTTCTTGTGTTTGGTGTTTTAAAACTTTGTTGTGGCAGCGATAGAGGCAGTGATGTTTCCTGTTTCCTGTACAGCAGTGTGGTAGTCTATGTCATATGCAGTATAACCATTAAGGCCGGTTACACACTGTATGCGTCGCGCGAGCGTGTTAGCCGCGTGGCGTGTCCGTTTTTATTTCGGCTCCCATGTTAACAGGTCAGAGCTTACACACTGCCTGCGTGAGACGCGCGTCTCGAGCCGCGCCTAAGACGCGTACATGCTAGAAATAGAACCGACGCCTATTTTTCACGCGAGACGCGAGCGTGTTGGAAGCGTTTCCAGGCAAAATAGAATAGGAAAATATGTTTATATGCCATTTAGACACGAATGCATATTAATAAATGACATCTTGATGTTTGAAAGTCTCGAGGTTTTGACATCAATGTAGATATAAATGTAATAAAAAATTTCAGAGAAAAGATTTTCAAATATTGCACCTGTCATACAGAACGAAATATTCTGTAACATATTTTGCAGTCAATACTGCTGACGTTGTCTTGCTTTAATCAGATCAGTAGCTATATATTTATTTTAAGTTTAACAACTCTCTCCTCATACGTCAACAAGCCTATATATAAAGGGTAGGATAGGCTACAATAACAACGTAGTGTGTGTTCTGGGTGACGGTCCAACATCAGAGAGGCTATATAGGCTCTTTACAGCTACACTAAGTTGTTATAAACAGACAGCCCACTTACCCATTTTTCAGAGTTTGAATGTGTGGGCGCTACATCCTGAGATCAGCCCTCCCTGTACCTAGCAGCAGGAGCAGCGCCGCGTCAGACACGCTTCTGGTGTGTAGGACACAGAAAAATCCACGCAGCCGCCACGCGTCTGAGACGCAACAGAAACGCCACGCTCGCGCGACGCATCCAGTGTGTAACCGGCCTAAGAAAGCTCCATGGTTTCCACATACCTACTTAAAAATGCCCAATGACCCGCAACAACATACTTTCCATTATATCTTTGATATATTTTGAGTGTTTTTCTTCTTCACATAGGCTAAATAAAGGTATTTCCACCGTAAATTGGTGCATAAAAGTGTATCAGAACACAGGAAATGAAGTCGTTGATGCTCAAAACTTCCCTCGGGAGGACACCCAAACCCCCACTATGATATGCTCCCCCCTTCCCAAAAGTACAGTATACCCACTACAATACATTAGGCTACACCTCTGCTGTACGGGACTCTCACACCGCCTCAAAACACACAGACTGATCTCTGGTTACATGATTGGCCACCACCGGTCAACTTTCGGCTACGCACCCGCTGCGTATTTTTGAACTCCAAACATGAACTCAAACATGAACTCCACTCCCCCGGCTTGGAAGCCTGTGTTTTAGGAGCCAAACATCCCCCCCGACCTCCTCCCTACGCGACCCACAGCGCTCTCATACAGCAGCAGTCAATGTGGTGCTGACAGTAATAAATATGTGGAATACACATATGTATGTTTTGAAGTTTTCGTAGCTATATGCACGTATGGTTCATAAGAGCAGCCTGAACATATTAGAAGTGAAGTAAACTTCCATCTTCTGTTTGGAAATGATTGATTTTATGTTTCAAAAGAGCGATAGAAACCCAAACCGTCTCCCTAAACTGCAGCAATCCATTTCTCCACTTTCCCCCCCTGACATTTAATTCACCACCGACTGACATTTTTCAAATAATGCCATCCCCTCCAACCGTGAGCTCATGTTCTGTGACGTACTGTGTGCTCGGTTTACCTGTACAAACCTGCCGAAGCCGCGTCACTGGAAGTTCTGTCCTTGCAATACAAGACAGAAGCAATCGAGGTACAATACAAAGTAATCTTGTTACAAAAGATTTTAGTTTTGTTTCAAACGGCGGCTTGAAAACATGTTTTTCTGCCTTTTTATCTGTCAGCGTCTCTCTCATTCCAGTTTGCATTTTTAGCCGCATTCTTAATCAACATAACAAGACGCATATGTCTCTCATGGCCGCAGGACAAAACAATATTACAATAATACAAGAAAAACAATAACGGAAAGTAGAGCATGTATGGAAACACAATATGAATAACAGAGAAAAAGAAAATTGAATTCCAACAATAATTCAACTTAATAATCTCTCTCTTTCTCTCGCTGTCGTCAGTCTGCAGGAGTTTGAGGCCGAGTACCAGGAGCTCTGGGATTGGCTGATGGACATGGACGCCATGGTAACTGACAGTCATCAGCTGATGATGTCAGAGGAGCAGAGGCATCACCTCTTCAAGGTAAGAGGAGCTTTGTTGTCTGTCTGTGACTCAGGATGCTCAGGAACAAACAGAAAAAGTTCCACCGGTACCCGAAGGTTTCTCTTTCTTTCTTTTTACAGAAATTCGTCGGTTTCGGTCTTAATTTCTATCATGTTACACGGGCTCGGGCCGGGCTCGGGCTTACGCTCGTGATTACGTTTTGGTTGCACTGGCAAAGAAAGCAAAGTCTAAGGTGTGGAAAACTTTTGACTATGTGCATAATGAGAATAATGAGCCAGTGGGTGTGTGTGTGCGCACATTTGAATAATGTTGGGCTATAAATGGGTTCGGGCTTTTAAAAAGCTGTCAATCAAGATGTACTTGTCAGGCTCGGGCCGAATTATGTCGGGCTCGGCCTTGTCGGGCCGAACTTTTAAGGCCTGATTACAGCTCTAGCTCTGTGTCTGTCCCTCTGCTTCGGTTTGACTCCCCACTGTGTCTGACTTCATGTCCCGCCCACAAAGCTATCTGTTTGTCTTTTACTGTGGATTATGCTGAAAGTTTCTAACTTATTCAATATTAAAGCATTTAAACTAAGTTTTGTGTTGGATTTTATAACATTCCAAAATCTTAATTTGGACATTTTCACCGTATTTGCATATTCCAAATACCGGTTGTCGGTATCGGTCGATCCCTAATCTCGTCTATGCTTTTCTCCCTTTTTGTGGCCATTTTTCTATTTATTTTTTATGGATGAAGTTAAGCAGCTAGCTAGCTACGTATGTTGTTAGACGACGTCCTCGTTCTTAATCCTGCCTACAAAGCCTAAAGAGCGTATAGAGCATAACACCACTGTCCCTGTTAAGAAAGCGTTTCAGATGTCTGGGACCAGGCCCGAGACATGTTCACTAGTTTCTGAAATGCAGCCTACATTTCCACGTTCAAGGTAAACTAACCAAAACAAGACTGCTCCACCAGCTGGACTCTGGCTCTCTGCAAAACACATCAGCAGCATGTTTTGTAATTTATTTAATTATGAAACACCAAAAGATGAAACACGACGGCCAAACTCAGTACACTGTCTTCTGTTTGTATGACTCGTTAGACGTCCTGTGCGTTTTCTTTGAATTAGAAAAGTACATACAGTCATGGAAGTTTTTTTTTTTCCTTTTTTCCGTTCGACGTCACACGAGTCATGGTGTTTTTTGTCCAGAAATGGCTGTTAAAGTTACACCGTTGGTGCTGCAACGCACAACAAAGATCTCTGCTCGTTGGCTTTACTGTGATGTCACAAATCTCCATCGGCCACCTCTGCCGCTGAGCACTGAGGACATTCTGTCAATCAAAATGTGTAAATATGTAGAAACAGAGAGCGAACTGAAGTAAATGATGTCCTCCCACATTTCATTCTTCCATTAATTTGTCTGTCTCCCCCCCCCCATCCCTCCCTACGCCTCACCATCCACTCTTTCCAGCCAAGCACACACAGATACACAAACACACGCACACGCACACACACACACACACACACACACACACAGATACACACACACACACACACACACACACACCCTGTCTCCATCCTTACCAAGGAGAATGGGATTACAAGGCATAGCCTGCCTCATAACCATATCATAGGGGAAAGTGTGTGTGTGTGTGTGTGTGTGTGTGTGTGTGTGTGTGTGTGTGTGCGTGCGTGCGTGCGTGCGTGCGTGCGTGCGTGTGTGTGTGTAATGACTTCACTGCAGCCAAATGAGTCAGAAAGAACAGCATGTGTTACCGTTAGAGATCTGAGTCCTCCTCTTCTGTCCTTCACACACACACACACACACACACACACACAGAGATAGAGAAATCAAAGATATTTGTTGCGTAGCGGCTCTGACACTCTGAAAAAGGA
Organism: Sander lucioperca; assembly: GCF_008315115.2. NCBI lineage: Eukaryota > Metazoa > Chordata > Actinopteri > Perciformes > Percidae > Sander > Sander lucioperca. The sequence continues at coordinate 28,188,739 of NC_050190.1, read as the reverse complement.
CATTTTCTAAAAAAGTGTCTCAGCCTGGTGTGAGCTGCTTCAACAAGTGTCCAATGCAAGTTAACAGAATCAGGTTCTGGGGGGAAGAAAAGCTTATTTAACTTCATATGCAATGTCAAACAATATATAACTTTCAGTGCTACTGATGAGTGATGCCACTTCTCAGCTAAATGAAAGCACAGTCAACCCCTTCATCTTCAGGCCAACTTTTTGTCTTTCAGAGGCTTTAGCAGGCTCAGATTCGAAGATAGAGTGAAGATATTGGTGTCATATGAAACTAGACGATATAAGAAATAAAATGGTATACTACGTCGTGCTAGCAAATAATTTATAATTTAATTTATACTCTTTATTGCTGCCCAATGGGGACATTACAATTTACACTCTGTTGTTATTACACACTACACACAGGCCTGAAATACACACACATGCTCAGGTCCTTTTACATGCACTAATGGAGAGATGGGCTGCGACTGCTGAACAGGCACCCTCAGCGGTTCGGTGCCTTGCTCAAGGGCACCTTGCTCAATGGCACCTTGGCAGTGCCCAGGAGGTGAACTGGCACCTCTCCAGCTACCAGTCCACCTCCGTATTTCAGCCCGACGGGGGACTTGAACCAGCAACCCTCCGGTTCCCAACCCATCTCCCTACGGACTGAGCTACTGCCACCCCAATAGCATATAATAACATTTCCACGGGAAGATAGAAGTTCACTTCCCTTCTACAATGTTCAGGCTGTTCTCATGAACTATTCGTACAGCTACGAAAAGTAACACACTGTAATTCGGATGTACAGTATTCCACGCATTCATGACTGTATAAAACACAGAGAGCTTTCAAGCTGGGGAGTGGATTTTGTGTCCTTGAAGAAGTTAAGGTTTGATTTCAAAAGAGATTTGAGTACTTTCAAAAAGCCAACGTCACCGAAAGTTTGTTCTGAACATTTTGATATGAAACACATGGGGATTAGTTATATGAGAATACCTTAAAGCAACACTAGAGAACTTTTCCCGCTTTGGTCCCCCTACAGGTTGGAAGCGGAATTGTCCATTACATTACATTATGCAAGTTTGCCAGATCGGGTAGCGGACCTGTAGTTCCAATGAACTGGACAATGTAATGGACAATTCCGCTTCCGACCTGTAGGGGTACCAAAGCGGGAAAAGTTCTCTAGTGTTGCTTTAAAAATGTAAATTTAAGAAGATACATGAAAATGCCCTTAGACCTCAGAGGGTTAAGGAGAAAACACAAGACTTTCACCCAGGAAACAGGTGTTCATGTCCTGAAGAAGTTAAGGAGAAAACACAAGACTTTCACCCAGGAAACAGGTGTTCATGTCCTGAAGAAGTTAAGGAGAAAACACAAGACTTTCACCAGGAAACAGGTGATCATGTCCTGAAGAAGTTAAGGAGAAAACACAAGACTTTCACCAGGAAACAGGTGTTCATGTCCTGAAGAAGTTAAGGAGAAAACACAAGACTTTCACCAGGAAACAGGTGATCATGTCCTGAAGAAGTTAAGGAGAAAACACAAGACTTTCACCAGGAAACAGGTGTCAGTGTCCCGAGAATACTACTTAAGTGATTTAATCCAAACCACAATCTTTTTCTTAAAATCTTAACTAGTACTGTAGTTATGGTGTCTAAACCTAACTGTCGTTGCCGCTTGACGGTCACATTTTGTCCGCTAAACTCAGCTAGCAACAGCCGCTGAAACAACCGTCACCTGCATACAAACGTGACGCATGTTATTTTTCGAAATATACTGAAACCTAAAACACAAATGGATTGTCATGCTGCTCACAGACACTCTGGTTGTTTTTGGGGAATCGAACCACTGAAATCTCACTCTCTCCTTACCCAGATGGCACTGCTGTGAACCAACACCTTGTGTTATTTTCCGTTCTTTCTCTCTCTTCGTCCAAACTTTTCTTTTTGTGTGTGTGTGTGTGTGTGTGTGTGTGTGTGTGTGTGTGTGTTTGTCTGTCTGTGTTTTTGTGTGTGTGTGTGTGTGTGTGTGTGTGTGTGTGTGTGTTTGTCTGTCTGTGTTTTTGTGTGTGTGTGTGTGTGTGTGTGTGTGTGTCTGTGTTTTTGTGAGTGTGTGTGTGTGTACGTGTGTACGTGTGTGTGTGTGTGTGCATACATGATTTATTTAGCGGCCGATGAGACTCACCTGGCCTGCGAATTATTGATAAGTGTAAAGATGAACCTAATTTCTCCATAGGAGTCACACTTAAATATTCATCTCTGTATGAATATTCATGGCGGCGATGATGCATGCATGAATTTTAGATGACTCTGGAATCGCTGGGCATTCTTCTTCTTCTCTCTCTCTCTCTCTCTCTCTCTCTCTCTCTCTCTCTCTCTTTCTCTTTTTTTCTTTTTTTTTTGATGTGTCAACTCTCCTGTTAAAATATTGATGTGGAGCTCGACAGCGTCTCCTCGCCCGGTCCAAGGTCGCTGTCTCGTACTGTTTCTCTCCTTCTGCACCGCTGAGAGTTTCACAGACAGGGCTGTATACCGTAAACTGCTCATACAGGGATGTTTTTAGCTTATGTATTGCTTAGTTTTTAATTTTTGGGTCTGTTTCTTTAGGTTAGTACTCATGTCAAGGGCTGGGTACCGAATTCAATACTTTTTAGGCACCGACCAAATTGCCTCTAAAGTTTCGAGTATCGGGAAATGCCTCGTCTTTCAATACCGAAGGAGTAAATCTCATCAGAGTCAGTGAGCCAATAAGCATGCAGCATGCTTCTACCAAGATCTGATAATGTCTGTGATTGGCTGTCTAACGGTGCATGTCGTTTACGTTACACAGAGACGGCTCAGCCTGATGTCGTCATACTCAGATTTTAGTCAGAATCTGAGTCTGATGCTGCTCCATTGGGCTGTGATTATGGGGCGTGTTTCAACCGAACCAGGAAAGAAAATGCCTCTGCACTCAATTGGATAGACCTACAACCAATCAGAGCAACGGATAGACCTACAACCAATCAGAGCAACGGAGTATGTGACGGCTGGCATCCAGGCTAAGCGACCATCGGGGCCAACTGATGAATTAAACGGCAAAAACATCTTTCCGATCGACAAATGTCTTGATCGCGGTTCTCTGTTCCTCTTTTAAAATGAATGCGCTGTCGATATCTTCTATAACAGACGCAATGACGGAATCTACACATCTCAATAAATCCAGCGGCAGCCATCTTTGGTGACGTGGTTGATCACGTTACTATTGATCATCTGTCCATCATCGCATAAAGCCCGCCCTGACAATTTGATTGGTCCAAACAGCTCTGGTTCGGGCATAGTTGCTCCACAACGGATCAAGTCCAGACCAAACTTCCCGACCTCAAATGTTGTGGGCGGGGCTAAGTTCGGCTGACATCCAGGCTAGGCTCACGTAGTAGGAGCTGAAAAATAAATTAAACGTTTTCTGCCATAATGTGTAATGTTGTAATTTCTTTTTGTTTTGTAAAATTGGTATCGAAAAAAGTACAGTTTAGGAAGTCACTGTATTGGTATCAGTACTGGTGTTAAAAATATTTGAACGATACCCAGTCCTACTCATATCCTTTACTTAAGCAAAAATACACCACACTACACTGTAAAAACATTCCAGTAACAGTCAGTCTTAACAGTTTCATGCCCATATAAACGCACGGTATATTTACCCGTAATATTGAATCATTTGTGTTTTATTTATTTACTCATGGTTCATTGTTACCACTCTTTATATTATTATATTTATTAGGGGTGGGAAAAAATTAATTCACGAATGTATCGAGATTTTTTTGGGACGATTTTTGGTGAGCTGGGGATCTCATCGCTGCTTTTTGTGGATGATGTGGTCCTGATGGCATCATCGGCCTATGACCTCCAACACTCACTGGATCGGTTCGCAGCCGAGTGTGAAGCGGCTGGGATGAGGATCAGCACCTCTAAATCAGAGGCCATGGTTCTCAGCAGGAAACCGATGGAGTGCCTTCTCCAGGTAGGGAATGAGTCCTTACCCCAAGTGAAGGAGTTCAAGTACCTTGGGGTCTTGTTCGCGAGTGAGGGGACAGTGGAGCGGGAGATTGGTCGGAGAATCGGCGCAGCGGGTGCGGTATTACATTCAATTTATCGCACCGTTGTGACGAAAAGAGAGCTGAGCCAGAAGGCAAAGCTCTCAATCTACCGGTCAGTTTTCGTTCCTACCCTCACCTATGGTCATGAAGGTTGGGTCATGACCGAAAGAACGAGATCCAGGGTACAAGCGGCCGAAATGGGTTTCCTCAGGAGGGTGGCTGGCGTCTCCCTTAGAGATAGGGTGAGAAGCTCAGTCATCCGTGAGGAGCTCGGAGTAGAGCCGCTGCTCCTTCGCGTCGAAAGGAGCCAGTTGAGGTGGTTCGGGCATCTGGTAAGGATGCCCCCTGGGCGCCTCCCTAGGGAGGTGTTCCAGGCACGTCCAGCTGGGAGGAGGCCTCGGGGAAGACCCAGGACTAGGTGGAGGGATTATATCTCCAACCTGGCCTGGGAACGCCTCGGGATCCCCCAGTCGGAGCTGGTTAATGTGGCTAGGGAAAGGGAAGTTTGGGGTCCCCTGCTGGAGCTGCTGCCCCCGCGACCCGATATCGGATAAGCGGACGAAGATGGATGGATGGATTTTTAAAATCGATTATTTTCCCTAGAATCCGTTTCTTTTCTTCTTTTTTTTTTTTTTTTTTTTTTTTTACCAATTATTCAGCTAAATATGTTCTGTTTATACTAGGGCTGTCAAACGTTTAATTTTTTTAATCGCGATTAATCGCATATTTTATCACATGATTTCAGAACAGTTTTTAAGTACATATTAACAATCGACAGCCATTCTTCCCAGTGTATCTTGATTGGGAATCAAATTAATGCAAAGAAAGTTACTTTATGAACTTGATTTTAAGATTTGTAATTATTTATTTATTGTGTAAACAAAAGAAAAATGTGTGAATCTGTCATTATTGCACAATTCCTCCAAGTACCTAACTAAAAAACTAAAAATCCCTATCCTTACCAGAGTCAATATAGTGTTTAGTAACTCCTAAATAACTTTGATTACTCACTGACGTCCAGTGACCACCGGTTAATGAGACAGCGTTTGCAGCACCTCGCAGCAGTTCCACTGTGGCTGCTTTCTCCGTGTCGTACAGGCTGTGTGTGGTGAAACTACTGTCCCCCTCGACGGTAATGAGACGGGTCAGAACATGCCAACCGTAGTACGTCTTTAAGACCCGAGTCCTCTACAATGCTGACAGGTCTGCAGTTAGTTGCCACCTGTTTCGCAAGAGCATCGCGATTAACGCGTTAATGCTGACAGCCACTACATCATATCCGTTTCCAGCGAAACAGAGCGAAAGCAGAAAATGCAGAAAATCCATGTTATGTTCTTCTTTACAGATGAAATAAATGTCAGACTGACATGTGATGTTCATTATTTTTAGAAAACAATTAGTTTTTAGGAATCTCATGATATATTGTCTCTAAAAGTGTATTATTCAACTTTTGTTTTTGTTAAAGAAGGAACAGAAAATCTCAATACTATCGAACTGCAATACTTACAGAATCATAATAAATGAAAATCGCAATACAAATCGAATTGGCACCCATGTATCGTGAAAGATTTGAATCGGGACAAAAACATATCGTCCCAGCCCTACTTTCTGTAGTGCTAAAAGAATTAGTCAATAAGTTGCCAACAAATTCAAAATTTTTGATTTAAGTCATTTATCAAGCAAAAATACAAACATTATCTGGGTTACATTATTATGTTAAATCAAATATCTTTTTTTTAGACTGTTTGTCGGAAGAAAAAACCCAGACAAACAGTGTAGCCTAGCTGCACTTTGAGAAACCATGGCCACTGCTGTAGTTGGAGTTGTTGGAGAAACACAACAACACCACCGACGGGACTTAATGGTGCGTTCACCTTGTGGGGCTCATGGTGCATTATAGTGCACCTCGTAAAAACCTTCTGCTATTTAGTGTTTCTTCGAGATTAACGTTCTTTTTGGCCTAGCAAACTTTGTAGTTTTTTTCACATGCTGTTGCAACGGTAACGTTAGAAAAACTAGAACACCACACCAGATCTAGCTAGACCGGAAACTAAACAACAGGCACGGCGCACACTCTTGTTTGGGCTTGCGAGCCGGCCAAAGAGTAGTAGGCTAACGTTAAGTTTTGAGTGGATGGCGAGCGCGAGACGCCGAAATGGATGCCAATAAGATTCTGAATGGAAAGTTTACTTTTAAAAAGTTGCCAAATGGTTCCATTGACAAGACCAAAGTGATCTGTGTGTTTTGTTGTTGTGAACTGAGCTATCATCGCAGCACGTCCAGTCTGAAATACCACTTGATGGCCGAGCACACAGCTGATGGCCGAGCACATAGCTGATGGCCGAGCACACAGCTGATGGCCGAGCACACAGCTGATGGCCGAGCACACAGCTGATGGCCGAGCACACAGCTGATGGCCGAGCACACAGCTGATGGCCGAGCACACAGCTGATGGCCGAGCACACAGCTGATGCGAATTCTCCGCCCCCTCGTCAAAGCCGTTACATTGTGTGAGAGATAATTTGCTCCAAGTGTGAATGTTAGTGTGAAATTGAACACTTCAGTATGCCAATGTTGTTTTCAATAAAAAAACATTTGCGCAAAGCAAGCCGATCCACTTTTCCATGTTGATAAGAGCATTAAAATGAGAAACAAATAATGGGACGAAAAGAAACCTAGGGACATTTAGAATAAATCAAAATGTGCGATTAATTGTGATTAATTAACTATGACATTAATGCGATTAATCACAATTAAATATTTTAATAATTTGACAGCACTAGTAATAAAACTTCTAAATGTAATAAATCTATACTTTATTTTCTAATACCACTCGCTTTATGTAGTAATAGTCATTAAATTTGAACTACAAACCCTGGACACAATATGTAATAAATGCAGTGATGTGTATTGACCAATGAAAATGTAATACTAATCTACTGAGGAACATCTCAGTAGACAAGTTCCTCCACTCCTCCGCAGCGCTGTGGAGGAAGGTCTGGCTATGAGAGACCCTAATCCCATGGTCTTCTTAGTGAGTGGAGCCGACTCAGGTGATAACAGGTGCTCATGTTTGGTAGGGAGATGGCGTGAAGCGCCGGATTAAGGATTCAGAGTTTGACATGATTGAAAGCTTTGGGTAAAAATATGAATTGACCTCGAGTTGAGATTATTCTGTCTACATCAATATGGTCTTTTGACTGTCTTGCATTGAAAACCACAGTTTCTGGCTTACCTGCACAAATTATACTTTCAAAAGTTATGAGCAAATACACAGAGCCGTACAACAATCATTTAAAATCAGTCCAGTACACTGAGAAGCAAAACTGAAAGTCTGAGCCTTGATATGTACATTTTCACAATATACAGTAGTCAATGTAATATTCCTCTTGTCTGTTTTGAGCAGTTCATTTAAACTCTGCAGATTTTTAAAAGGTTGTATTTATGTACGTTGTATGTTGAAACTTATTTACAACATTATCCAACATTCGTTCCAATCCCTGAGATGTTATCCGTGTTTTGTTATTCTGTGTCATATGTAGTCATGTGAACACGGGCCTACTTCAGGACAGATGCATGCTGGGAGATTTCACCACGCCTGCCTGCCTGCCTGCGTCCGTGTGTGTGTGTGCGTGTGTGTGTGTGTGTGTGTGTGTGCTGCAAAAAACTCGTCTAACCCCCCGTGTTTTTTTTTTTTTTTTTCCTCCATGTGACCGTTAAAGAACCTCGCTGTGCTCCACTAAAAATGCTAGGGGGTCTCGACCCGGTATCCGTAGCAACGCCAGGGCCCAACAAAAGTTGTTCTTTTTGGAGGTGTGTGTTTGTTTGTGTGTTTGTCGTGTGGGGTGTGCTACTGGGAAAGTGCAAGTGTTTATGTATGCGCCTGTGCGTGTGCGTGTGTGAGTGTGAGTGTGAGTGTGAGTGTGAGTGTGAGTGTGAGTGTGTGTGTGTGTGTGTGTGTGTGTGTGTGTGAGTATGTCTGTCCTCCGGAAAAGGAAAGCTGGGCTGACAGTTGTTTCTGCAGGCCGGCTTGGCAGGCTGAGGCTCTACTGTTTATTGTGATGTTAGATGGAGGCACTTATCAACCTTTCAAGGGAGGGGGGGTTGATACAGATATGTGTGTGTGTGTGTGTGTGTGTGTGTGTGTGTGTTTGTGTGTTTGTGTGTGTTACTGCTGTAACTGAAATTTCCCTAACATAATTGATGTAGAATCGGAAATGTAATCCAACGGGGACGTTGTGAATCGGAATTGAATCAACTCAAGAATTCATTGGCAAAACCCAGCCCTACTAGGGACTAAAATTGAAGACACCCCTGCCTCGCTCTTTTGTTTCTGTTTTCTCTACAAATGCAGCCTATTTATGTTCTGTGTTGCATAATGCAAACTCTGTGGAAACAAATCCCCCCTTTGGGGACGATAAAATCTATCCTGACAGTCCTTTTGTCGCTCGCAAGTTCCCCAACTTTATGGAAGTGCGATACTAAATAACTGGATCACTCCTTTAATCAATAGAGTTGTTTACTCTAACCACATAACAGCTCACATTTCACACACGTAGCTGCAGTGCTACAGACCCCAAATTTCTGTTTAGGCTTCATATCTATTTTCTTCCGATTTCGGTGCGTAAATAGAGCGACAGTTTATCTCTGTAAATACTGACAGAGGACTGAAGCTGACATGCTGCTTTCACTACATGGCCAGCGTAGACACACAGAGTGATGCATTACTGATTATTGAAAGTCGTAAAGATATCTTTTTAATTAGTTTCAGATCAGTTTCTGATAGCAGCTTTGCATTGCACTGTTAGTAAGTAAGTGACTGTTGCATTTGATTTAGTTTTCTCTGCGTGAACTTTTGTCTGTCTGTTCTTTTCATCTCTTTCTTTCTCTTATTCACATTATTGTATAACTGTGTGTGTGTGTGTGTGTGTGTGTGTGTGTGTGTGTGTGTGTGTTTTCTTTGTCTTTCTGTTTCCCATGTCTGACTGTCCATCCTTTCTCCTGTGTGTTTTCCTTTGTGTGTGTGCACGTTGTCTAATGTGTGTGCTCTGTTCATTCTCACTTTCTTCAGCGTGTTTCATCTGTGTCTCTCCGATTGTGTGTATCCAGATGGTGTGTGTGTGTGTGTGTGTGTGTGTGTGTGTGTGTGTGTGTCTGTGTGTCTGTGTCTGTGCGCGTGTGTGTGTGAGTTTTGCCGAGGGTCCACAGGGAGACGAAACAAGCATCAGACCTTGTAGCTGCTGTCAACCAATCACACATCAAGGCCCCTGTAGTTCAGCCAATTGATGATCAAGGCTCTGGCCCTGAGTCCCGCAGGAGGCGGAGCCAACACTCAGTTCCCAGAAATGTAGCGCGTGTGTGTGGCATTTTACTGACCGTGGTAATACACAAAGAAAAGAACACACTCACACACACACACACACACACACACACACACACACACACAGCTAATAAAAATGCAAACATTAAAGCATGAACATAATGGGCACACACAGTCACACACATTTGATGTTGTTTATCATGTAGAAACACATTTGGTATCAGTAAACATTTAAATTACAAATGAAAATTAGCCGGAGGAAGAACTGCAGAAGGAAACGGTAGAGATGCTCAGATTCAGAATCAGCTGATATTCTCTATATCAGAGAAATCATAATTGTATTTTGGTTCAGACGAATAAATAAACAATCATGTTTCACTGCGTTGTCTGTACCATGCTACAAGCTAATGAGGCTAATGAAGGATATTTAAATGATGTTTTTATATATTTATTTTATGTACAGTATGTATACTATTGTCGGCCGGTTGGTTGGTCAGAACTGTTGCATGGAGTGACATTCTGTACAGACATTTAAAGTTTTCTAGATTATAAATCTTTAGGGCGGCACCTAATGATTTCAGTCATTGTCAATTAATGTGTGGATTATTTTCTGGATGAATGGATTAGTTGTTTGTATAATAAGGTGGATCAGTGTCTTGTTTTGACCACAACTCAAAGATATTCAGTTTACTATCTTTGCCGCTCTATAAATCTTACTGGCTTTGATGATCCTGATAAGTCCTGCGATCCGACCCTTCACCCGTGATGTTTTTGATGTAACGCAAAGTGACACAAAAATAAGTGATTTCTCTCATCATCATCTGGGGGAAAAGAACTCGACACAGCATACAGTAGTATCCAGACTGATCTCATGAAGTGGCGTATGTATGACACGCAAATTCATATGCCATTATTGGCGTGTTATCAAGACGCATACTCGCTTTTTAGCGTGTTTATCAACGCCGTTTGGCCTCCATTGACCAGAATAGGTTTACATGGTTTAATTTTCCAAAAACACCATGTTTTTGTTCTACTGCACATTGCTGCAGCTCCTCTTTTCACACGCTGTCAGAAAAAAATCCCAGAAAAAGTGATTTTTTTCATAATATGGGCACTTTAACAGAAAGGTCGACCTCCTTGGAAATCCTTTCCATAATGTTGTCAGACACTTAAATTATTAATCTGAGCCTGTCAGTTGCAAAACGAGCACTTTTGTGAAGGTAAATACAAGCTGGACAATTGTCCTATTAACTTACATTGTAGTTTGTTTCTCCGCTGCCGACTGCAGCGATCTCGGTTAATACTGAACCAATGTCAAAGATTGTTGTTCACATCAGTCACATAGACACAAAGACATAGAAAATGAGGTTCCAGATTGAAAAAAAAACTGTAGTTAACCTTTAACAAACTAAACTAAGACCAAGAACATGGTGAACATTATCCCGGCTTAACGGCATGTTAGCATTTCCACACAGAGCTGCTTTCTGGATCTAGTTCGTCACATTGTTTGTTCTCTGAGCGACGGAGACGTCACCCTGTTACATGAGAGGAGAAAGACGCCAGCGAGTAAAAGTGTCAGCTGTAGACCAAGATTTCATTTGAAAACATTTCATTGCATTAAGTCATCACAGATGTCTTTTCGCTCTCTCTTTCTCTGTCTCTCGCTCTCCCTGTGGCTGGTTCCAGTGGAGTCCAACTAATTACAGTGGCTATCAGGAGTGTGTGTGTGTGTGTGTGTGTGTGTGTGTGTGTGTGTGTGTGTGTGTGTGTGTGTGTATCCCTGCTGCTAAATTCTCATTTCAAATAGCCCATGGTGCTCTGATGGAATGCTGGGCTACACACACACACACACACACACACACACCTGCTCATTAACTGGCTTTCCAAAACCAATCAGTGTGGGTGCGACAGAGGAGCTCTGTGTGAGGACACACACACACACACACACACACACACAGAAACACAGAGTGTGTTTTCACCGGTTGTCTGGTAATCTCTGGTCCAAACCAGACCCTGACGTGATTAACACTTAAACACACAGGGACTGATACAGAGAGAGAAAACAATACAAATGCAACTTTATTTATCTAGTTATTTCTCTAAATAAACTTGGGGGTGCCCGATTCAGAAACTGTCACGATTCGATATCGACTTTTAGGCTCAAGATTCGATTCAAAATTGATTTTCGATTCAAAAACGATTCTCGATTAAAAAAAACGATTCACAGTTTGTAAATGTAGTTACTCTTCCCATGTGATTGCAGTAGACATACAATAAAAAAAAAAAATAACAATTAGGGGTGGCCTGTGGCTCGCCCAGTGGGAGCGTTCGCCCCATGTTGGCTGAGTCCTTTGCAGCGGCGCGGGTTCGACTCCGGCGCGGTCTCCCTCTTTCGTGTCTATCCACTGTCACTACTACTAATAGGGGGAGAAGCCCCAAAAAAATCATCTTTAAAAAAATAAATAATAATAATTAAAAAATATGACTTGATTTTTGGAATTCTATGAATCGATTTTTAATCGGTAGAGCTTGAATCGCAATCGTTTTTTTTGCACACCCCTAAAATAAACACAGTTTAACCCTTTGAACCAGACGGATGTCAGCAGCAAATAACAATGTGGGGGGTTGGGAGCCAGACATACTGTATAGTTTCTGTCCTCTGTAGTGTACGTCTGGGAAGTCCTTGAGTATCGATAAAAATGCCTGAATTTTGCCTTCTATTGCTCGGTTTCACGACGTGAACAATGTTAAAATGAAGTAAATTAAAACAAAAAGGAGACAATGCTGTAGTTGACCAGTTTCACTCCAGAGACAGACTGAGGGCCTTTCTCGACCCCGCCGCCTCAATCCCCCCCCCAAAATACCACCCCCCACATAAGTTGTATGTTTAAGCAGCAATTATTTATGACATATTTACGTGTATATTGGCAGTGCCCTCTAGTGAGCGTAGTAATTGGGAGCAAAGTATGAGAGCGCTTCTGTAAAAAGAAACCAACTTAACTTTTTGGTAGGAAACAGGAAACAAATAGCCAAAGTCCAGCACTTGTAAAGGACCTCATGTGGACAATGTAACCGTGTAAACATGACTAACTTTAAGAGCGAAAAAAAAATGACCTATGGTCTTGTTTTTGTGGAGAGGAAAGCCTCCTGCAGAGACACAAGTCTGTCCGATGGAAACACAACATACAGTATAGACAGAAGAGAGAGAGAAAAATGGAAGAAAATCTGTTTTTCTGTGTGTCTCTGTCTCTCTCTCTCTCCATCTTAAAGCCTGAGGGCGACAGTGAGAGTACACAGTCGGGTGTCTGGGTTATATTCCAGCAGAGAGTCACGCCTGAGAAACACACAGACGGCTTAAGTCCTACATCCTCTGAGATCTCTGTCTGTTTTTCTCTGTTTTTCTGTCTTTTCTTTCCATCTTTCTTTATTTTGTCTGAATTGTAACTATCATATATCATTTTCTATTATGTTGCTGTTTGACTGTTGAATATGGCATCATTTATATTTTTAAACAATAGGTGTTTAAGTGAGAAAAAGTCACATATTTCATTTAGAGACAAACGTTTGTTTCTTGTTTACCATTGTTAACCAGTCCCTCCAGAAAAACGTGATTATGCGATCGCATAATTCAATGCATAATCAGCCAAAGTCCGCATATTTATGCGGGGGCCGCATTTGTTCAAATACGTCGCACTTTTGCCGCATAAATTGCTGATTTCCGCGCAAAATATGCGGGGCTTGCATGATTTCATAATCCCCGCATTTTCGTTGCAAAAAAGTCACACATATCTTAGCAGAAACCTGAAAAATTTTGCGTTTACTTCAAACAAGAGCAGCCATTTTCCCCTGTTGCCATGGGAACGTTATGAAGTGACGTAATTACGCGACGTGAACATCATCGAAAAGCTGCAAACCCCGCGATGAAGCCATGATGAAACCGCCGCAGTTTTTGCAAGTTCCCGCAATTTCATTGCATAAAATTGCATAAATATCCTGCATATTCCATCGCATTTTTTAAGAAAACGTGCCGCATAATCAAGGATTTTTGCCCGCAACAATCACAAAAAAACTTTTCTGGAAGGACTGGTTAAAGGCAGACCGTAATGCAGATGTCAAAAGTCAGCGCTCGCAGGACCTTAAAGAAGCTGCTGCAACATTTCGGGGATCCTTTAGTTAACAAGAAAGGACCTCGGTGAGCACAGACCTCCACCAAGCCATATCCTATCTCAGAATGAGAGTCTTTCCAGACGGGAACCCATTTTTTTTATTTTTCCGACACCACATTAATGCAGCACAAACACCTCGCAATAACTGAAGTTAAAATGATATGCACCGTGATTTGGATCCGCTCCAAAGTGTAACGGGTTCTTCCTTGGCTTATGCTACACCCTTCCAACAAGTTTCATGAAAATTGGGCCAGTATTTGTTATTCTGCTGACAGACAGACAAACAGACAAACGGAGGTACCAGGTAAGTCCCGTTAAGATTACAAAATCTTTAGTTAAAAAAATAAATAAAAATAAAAACCAAAACCTTAAGATGAGGGAGGAACATAGCAAGAAATGAAAGACAGGGTGAAAGAAGGGAAGAACAAAGGAATGGGGAAGGGAAGACAAGGGAAATTAAAAAAGGTGGAAAAGAAACGGCAAAGAAAGTGGGAATGAAACAAGGATGCAAGGAAAGCTGTAAGGAAGGAATGGAAGGAAATAAAGTAAGGGAAAGAATGAATGGAAGAACACGGGAAGGAAAAAACGTCCCAACTTCGCAGAATTAAAGAAGGAAGAAAAGGAGAGATAAAGAAGCAATGATGGCATGCAACGAAAGAGGAAATGAAAGGGTGAAAGGATGAGTAGGAATTGA
>NC_050190.1:28169493-28171993 GCF_008315115.2 Sander lucioperca | reverse complement strand
GTTTGTGTGACGTAATGTATCACCGGAGACGAGGGGACATGTCAAGTCCCAATTTTTAGACTTGTCCCAACAAGCCAAGCAACAATTCAGCTCATTTATCTGTAATTTTAGTAAACAGTTTGAAAGGGTTGGCAATAAAGGTGCAACATTTAGTGAATAAACTAATGATTACTTTCTTCACGTTGAGTTTTTGATATAGTTTTTGGTTTTGCACGAATGTTTTTATTGTCCACATCTTAAAAATGTATGTAAATGAGTATGTTTCCTGTTTGTACTATGTGCTTTAGTAATACTACGTGTCACTATGGTCGTGCTGATAAAGCCTCTTTGAATTTGAATGTGAATTTGAGTTTCCTAGTTTGATATGAATTTTTATAAATACAGAGTATAGCATTCCCTTTTATCCTTTTTCTCTGTTTTTTTTTTCCTTCTGTGGTTGACCTTGTTGCGCACATCACTTTTGTATCTAAAGCCCTTCCACAGCTTCAGTTTTTTATGTTTTGGGAGCACATTATGTGTTCCTGTCCGAGGTAGTACATGGGCGTTGTTATAGAAATCTGTATTTGTTTGCTTTTCTTGTCAGCGTGTGTGTGTTTGTGCGTTTATGTGTGCAGATGCAGTTAGTGTGTTTTTGTCTTCTAAAAGTACACGTGCATTTTCTAAGTTATGGGTGTATGTTACATGTGTGTGTGTGTGTGTGTGTGTGTGTGTGTGTTGTGTACATCATCATACCTTCCTGTGTTCAATTTCGCACCTCTGTCTGTTTGTGTGTGTCTCTGCACTTTCTCAAATGTTCTTGTGTCTGTGTTAACGCTTTCATTCGTCTGTGTGTCTTGAGTGTGTTTGCTGTCTCTCTCTTGTGTGTGTGTGTGTGTGTGTGTGTGTGTGTGTGTGTGTGTGTGTGTGTGTGTGTGTGTGTGTGTGTGGATTATGTGTCCTGTGGGAGGCTGTTTCCTGTGCGTTTGTTCTGTCAGTCTTGATAAAGTCGGGGATATATCTGCTTTAGAACAAAGAGACACGACTCAGCAGCATCTCGCCAACTTTCCCTCTCTCTCTCTCTCCTTTTTTCTGTATCTCTTCTCTCTTGAGACTCCCTCAGCTTCCCAGGAACGTCGTCTGACTGACACACACACACACACACACACACACACACACACACACACACAGGAATGAGCAGGAATCTCGTACAGAAATAAAAGTAGAGTTTGACGACGAGCTGCGAGACAATGTCGGGCCAAGGTTGGCTGTAAACATGTTTGCAGATTTTCGTTTCAAAACAACAAGCGACGGCTCGTCTCAGAAAACCATGAACATCTGTGACCGAATTAAAACCAATCCCACTTTTATTTTTAAAGTTTTCCACCAAAATAGGACAGGATTGTATTTTGTTAAGTGATTCCTGGACTTGGAAAATGACTTAATGTAAATCTTAAATACATTTTTTAGGATAACAGATTCTTTTCTTTGGAAAGGCCACTGTGATGTCTTGGTCACCTGTGGTGCTATATATATATATATATATATATATATATATATATATATATATATATATATATATATATATATATATATATATGATGTTTTAATGAGCTAGTCACTGAAAAAATCCGCTCAAATAAAGGCAGAAAAGCCCAAAACGTTTTGGTGTAAAACCATGAATATAAACAACTATTTATAAAAAAAAAAAAAAAAAAAAAAAAAAAAACTTTAAATAGTACCTTTATTTTGAAAGAGTCTACTTGCTTTTCAGCCAAATTACATCTTTAATATCACTATAGATGATATCAAATGTTATATTGAAAAAAAACAAGACAGTTTTTATATTGTGTTGCTTAATATTCAGTCAGAGTAGCAGTACCTTAAAGCTCTGTTTTTATTATGAGTTTATGCTTTTAAAAATATAAAAATGATTTTACATTTAGATGTACTTTTTACTCATTTACTTTTTGTTTGGGTTTAAGTTTCAACCTAAAAGAAAATTGGTCAGAAACATACCAAACGTGAAGTGACATGATTCTAGAAAATTCAACGAGCGTCTGCAGTTAAAGGTGCAGAAAGAGAAGGAAGGACCTCAGCTCGATGCACGACACCAGGAGGGGAACAGACTCCAAACCACAGGATTATTAATCATTTACAGGAGGAATCAACTCTTTCTGAAGGTTTTTTTGATCATTGCTGATACTTTGTCTCAAAGTGTTATGAGACTTGTGCACACTGCAGATTTTCTTTTACCTGCCTTTATTTCCTGTGACGGTTTGTTTAAGTGTGTGTCGTGAGAATAATGTTTAATGTCATCTCAAGGGGAAAGCCTCCTTTTTAAACCTGTGTGTGTGTGTGTGTGTGTGTGTGTGTGTGTGTGTGTGTGTGTGTGTGTGTGTGTGTGTGTGTGTGTGTGTGTGTGTGTGCGTGCGTGCGTGTTTGTGAGACAGAGACTCATGACAACACACACAATGTTGCAGTTGCAAAGTGACTGGGAGCTCTGATGCACAATTAATGTGTG
>NC_050190.1:28079493-28164493 GCF_008315115.2 Sander lucioperca | reverse complement strand
ACGCGCTTCACACCGCGAGCGGGAACACGCACGCCACTCGGCGGAAAATGGAGAGAAAGAAAACACAGACTGCGCCGCATGCACACAGCTCTTTTGTCTTTCGTCAAGAATGAGTCATTAATACATTTTGTTAACATCATGTATTCATGACTAACAGAGGCTATCGGCCACTTGGAAGTTGGAACAAAGAAATAAAATAAGTCCTCCAGAGGCTCCAGCCTCCGTTTCACCTCCTCAGCATCCATTCTCACGCTAATCGAAACGCATCACCTGACCGCTCATTTACCGCGCAACCTGGAGCACAAGCCCGAGCCCGGCCCGTGTAACATGATAGAAATTAAGATCGAACCCGACCGAACCCATCGGGTTTGGGCAAAGATCTTCAGCTCTAGAAGTCCGTCAGTTGTGTGCAAGGTTGAAACTGCAGGCTAGTAAATGCTCTGTTTTTGGGTCGGATCGCATTCTGAAGTGAAGTGACCTCTACAGTAGTTCACGTAGAAGCGAACCGAACCCCCCCTGTTTTCAAGCGGACCAGAGTTTGTTTGTTTGGTCCGTGCCAGAGTTGGGATGAGCTTTCACACCGCCTCAAACCAGCCGGGCTACCAAAGACGCTCCAGGGTTTGGAGTTTGAAAGCAAACTTTAGATTTGATTTTTTCTGCAAACATGTTTCAACCAAATTCAGGCCAGTTTTAATCGTATGAATGTCGCGCATATTATTACATGGGTTTAAGGACACTGAGACACTCAGGAGGGTAAAGTTTAAAAAGCCTTTATTATATTTCTTGGCTAAATCATTAAGACAAGGCAACGCGTTTCGGCCGTTGAGGCCTTCATCAAGGCAAGCATAAAATGTTTGCGTTTGAACGGTATCTTATAGCCTATTGGCCAGTAGTCACACGGTCAGTAGGTAAAGAGTCACATGATTGTTGTGGACAGGTAGTCACATGACAGACCATATTCAGCAGTAAATCAATCAGCAATTGTCAAAACAATATAAAGACAAAAATAGCACTGAACAAGGAAAGAAAAGAGCAAAGAAATACATACCGAACTTTTAAATCTCTTAGGCAGAGCAGCCTATCCCAACATGTATCAGGACAACTAGAAAAATACATAACGTCTCTGTCGCTCAGCATTCAGGCATAAACACATGTTACAACAGTTTCAGGTGAATCAGGAAATCCATAAGTAGCCCAGGGGATTGTTTATGTTTTTTTTTTGTTTTTTTACTTTTTAATGGACAGTTATTAGTTTATGCATTCATTTAACACCTCAGTAAAGGTTGCTTTCTGTTTTCTCTTCTCTCTCCTCTGCTCTCTCTCAACAGACTGGTAGACATTACACCCTCTTTGCTTTGCTTTACTAATGACCTCCCTCAGACACACACACACACACACACACACACACACACACACACACACACACACACACACAGAAGTACACACACAAAAAAAACACACACACACACACACACACACACACACACAGAAACACACACACACACACACACACATACACACACACACACACACACACACACAGAAAAACACACACAAAAAACACACACACACACACACACACACACAGAAACACACACACACACACACACACACACACACAGAAAAACACACAGAAACACACACACACACACACACACACACACAGACACACACACACACACACACACACACACACAGAAAAACACACACACACACACACACACACACACAGAAACACACACACACACACACACAGAAAAACACACACAGAAACACACACACACAGAAAAACACACACACACACACACACACACACGCACACACACACACACAGAAAAACACACACAGAAACACACACACACAGAAAAACACACACACACACACACAGAAACACACACACACAAACATACACACACACACACACAAACACACACACACACACATTCACACACGTGACTCGCTGCGAGGCTGAATGGCGAGCCGTCTTTAACGGTCAGTCAAATGGCTCATTCATCTGGTTTCTATGGCGACAATTAAAACATGTTGCCGGGGTCTTTTGTTGTGTCGCCTCGTTTGGAAAGAGAGAAAGTCTCTTTTTCTTCTTTTTTTTGTCCAAACAGAAGGTTTTTGAATGAAGTGAAAGAGAAACATCCAGAAACTCTGAGCAGCACAGAAGAGGAGTTTAGTTTGAGTTTAAAGAGTTAACGGTTTACAGTAGTTTAGTTTCAACATTAAGAAGGTAGAAATATTCCAAATTATCCCAAATATATAAAAAGGATTTACAAATAAAAACCAAATAAATATGTAGCATTTCATTTAAATGAGTTCATTATCCATTATTCTGTTCTGTAAAATAAATACATAAACAGAGCACAGCTGTCAAATATGTATAAATAATTCAAAAACAAGGAGATTGGAAGTTGGTTTAGTAAAAGTAAAGTGAAATGTAATAACTATAATTTGTAAAAGCTTCACGTAGAAATGGAAATATGAACATGTATCTGACTGTTATGTCTTTGAAAAGCATACTGTACTCATTTTTGCAATTATTGTAAACTGGAGGCAGTTTGGAGAGATGTTTATGTGGCTGTACTCACACACACACACACACACACACACACACAGACACACACACACACACACACACACACACACACACAGACACACACACAGACACACACACACACACACACACAGACACACACACACACACACAGACACACACACAGACACACACACACACACACACACACACAGACACACACACACACACACAGACACACACACACACACACAGACACACACACACACAGACACACACACACACACACACACACACACACAGACACACACACACACACACACACACACACACACACACAGACACACACACACACACACACACACACACACACACACACACAGACACACACACACACACACACACACACACACACACACACACACACAGACACACACACACACACACACACACACACAGACACACACACAGACACACACACACACACACACACACACAGACACACACACACAGACACACACACACACACACACACACACACACACACACACAGACACACACACACACACACACACACACACACACAGACACACACACACACACACACACACACACACACACACAGACACACACACACACACAGACACACACACACACACACACACACACTGGTTGAAGTGTCTGGCAGTATAAATGGGGTGTCAGAGAGCCACTTCCTGCTCTTTCAGAGCCAGTGGAACATCCATCTCAACCGGAGACACTGAGACACACACACACACTCTCTCTCTCACACACACACACACACACACACACTCACACATGTAAGCAAGCATACAGTGTTTCCCCCCGTCTTTGTGTATCTCCTGCATGCACACACGTTGTTTGAAAGAAACAGGTGGATGTGAGGGAGGAGTTAAACGGCGTAAAGCTGCAAAATGAAAGAATGTTGCATTGCAAATTAACCTGCAGAATGAAATTCCTGGCGAGCTTGGAAAAAGCATTCACAACTTCACGTTGGGGAAGTCAGTATACAGACAGTGTTATTTAACACTTCACTTCATAAATATAATACAAAAGATTGATGTTGTTTGTTATTATCTTTAAGAACTCTGCTCATCATGGACATCAGAATCAGAAAAGCTTTTATTGCCACAATAAGTACACTTAATTAATAAGTACACTTACGTGGAATGTGCCTTAGTGAAGGGTGCATACTCAAAACAAACATTAATATAAAATAAACAACAAATACAAAAAAAACACAAATATATACATCCAAAGTAACTGTTGCATAAGAAAAAAGGCTTTTATATCAACGCACTTTAATGTTCCGGACAGCGGCAGACTCTTTTTTTCTTGCTCCCTTTTCTGCCGAGTGGCGCACGTGCCCGCTCGCGGTGCGATTATCCGACGTGCACTCTACAATCACTGCTGATAGACATCTTTTTGTACACGCTTGGAAACGGATGTAAAAATATCGCACTTTCTCTGTAGTCTATTTCTCTATAGATACCGTAAATGTAGGCTACTTTTAAAATGCCGTATTTTCCCTCTGGGCTCACCGAAACGGACGTAAAGGCATATTAACCATTCACTGCACGTGATCGCTAGTAAACATATTGCACTTGCTCTGCTAGTCTATCATTCAGGACAAGACCCTGTAGCCTGGTGGTGGGGGAGGCGGGACAGCCTCCCCAGATTGTCTGCCCTTTCAAACTCCTCCCTGTGTGTCCAGGCCTCTTGGACACCACCTGAGAGTTTTCTCCTGTGCAGGACCTGCCATAAGTCAGGAGAGGTGTCAATCTCGCCAGAGAAGCAAATATGGTCATTTTTCTGCAAAAGAACTGCTAAAGTTTGACGCTGGTTGGCATACCAACTCAACAACATTTATTTTGTTGTTACTTGTTAATAGTGTAACTGTTAAATTATTGTAGTTATGTGTTAGGTGACTTAGGTTTTTATATATATAAAATATCGTTTTAAAAGTACCGGTTCGGAATCGTAAAAATCCACACGGTACCCAACCCTAGTTGTCTGAGGACCAGGAGGAAATCGAGAGAAGAGAAGCGTAGAAACAAGGTTAAAGAAGAGAGATAGAAACATTGAGATCCCGAGACAGAGAAGAGATGTGGAGGACGAAGATGAAGATGCCCCCCCCCCCCCCCCCCCCCCGAACTTTAGCTGCCGCGCCGACAAAATCGTTCCGTTACGCAGCCTCCGACAAACTTCTCTCATTTGGCGGATAAGATGAATCTGGGAGAAGAGAGAGATGGGGGGGACTAATGTTCAAAATGCATTAAATGTTTTTCATGTATGACTGCATTTTTGCTGACATTTCAGCTCCGTGCTCATTAATATGGAGACCAAATTAAACTTATGATTGCTTGTTGATTTTCTCCCCCCCATCCCTTCGCTCTCTCCTCCCCCCCACCCCCCCACCCCCCTTCCCTCTCGTCTGTTTCGTCAAGCGTTTATCCCTCGTTTCTCTGTGTTTTTGCAAAGAGCTGACATTTTATTTTTGTTTTCATAAGCTAAATTCATAGTGATATATATATTTATTACATATAAATATATCTCTTTCGATAGGAATTTCTTTAATGAGTCTAGTTTTCTTCTTTTTTTGTGAATTAAAAACTATTCTAACTAGTGGTGTAGCGGACCATAGTTGATCCATGGTCCGTACGTATCAACACTCACGGTTCAGAGTGCATGTGAACCGCGGATCTATTGCAAAGTTGAACCATAATAATAATAATAATGATAATTAACCATAATAATGGTGTGAAATACCTTTTTACTGTTGCTGTTACTTAAAGTAAGCTGATAAATTTCTATGAAGGGTTGCCGTGAAAAGATACAACGAAATTTTCACTTCACGTCAACGCCACATGTTAAAATTCGGTGCTTATATGGCACCGGTGCCTTAAGGAGCGGTATCTAACGCACATTTCAGTGCCACTTAAATGTCTGCGCTGCTCTCTGATGTTACAGGCAACAGAAGCATCGCTGCATGTCACGCCAGGAAACACTAACGTTACACTTGGCATTGGGTAACGTTAGCCTACCATTAGCTAGTAGCTGGATTAAACACGGTTAAAATGCTGACAGCTAAACGGTGTTAAGTGTGACTGTATTTCACTGTAGAGCAGGGGTTATCAAATTTTTTTCAATAATGTACCCCCTTTGAATTGTGTTTTTAAGCCAAGTACTCCGTGACCAACGCAAAAACATTTTTACATCTATATAAAGAGGAACAATACAGTGTTGGCAGTAATAGATTTACTTAACAACAACCTTGTAACTGAAAAACATTAAAATGCTACATTTCAAATGTTCAGAAGCGTCACTTAATTCATTCATTATTATAGTATAATTAGGGGTCCAAGCCCGAGTCTGTAAGAACGGGCAATAGCAAAGCTATGCCGTTCGTACAGCAGGGCTGTAGAACCCTATTGTTTTTCTACTGATTAATCATACATTATTTTTTTCCATTATTCTTCCCCGCCTAAAACTCCGACTACAGCCTAAACCATACATGGTGGGGGGTTGGCATTTTCAGGAATGGTCCCAAACACCGCAAAGACCACAGGCGCAAAAATTTACCCACTTCCACCACTAGGTGGCGCTATAGCAGAAAAAAACGCGTTTGGCTCTATAACTCCCACACCGTACATCGTACATTCAAAAACCATACATCCACCCATTCCCTGGATCCAACTGAATCACGTGATACGCGCCCATTTCCGCCTAAACTTTTATGCGTGAAAAATCGCGATTTATCAGAAACCTACTTTTTCGAACTCCTCCTAGACTGTGCGACCGATCGGCACAAAATTTGGCAGGTAGCATCTTCAGCTGGGTAAAAAACTAAAAGTTAATAAAAATAATTTTGATAGGATAAAAATTGCGCATATTACGCACAAACAAATTTGTGTAGCTAACTATGAAAACACCAACTTTGCCATATCTCGGCCAAAATAAATGCCATCAACGCCAAACTTTAGATTCTTGTTTAGCATGACACTCTGAAGGTCACCCACCCATTTTACAAAAATTGGCCACTAGGGGGCGCTACAAGTACAAAAAGTTTATATCTCATGAACCGCTAATCTGATTTTTACAAAATTTGATGGGTACCATCTAGGGCCACTCCTGAGGCCAACCCTAGAGTGGGGTACTGAGGGGTCAAAGTGGGCGTGGCCTATGGGACCCACGTCTACATTTACTACTTACACTAACGTGAACAACTTTACATTTACAGGGTAGATAGACAATAGGTGATGGACCACACCTACCAAAAATTACACATGTGGACCACTAGGTGGCGCTATAATGGTGTTTTGCCTTTAACTCCCACATTACACATCGCACATTAGAAAACCATAGCCAAATACATAAACAGACATATTTTACAATTTTGCACAAGGTTCACGTACCCCCTGCAGTACTCCAGAGTACCCCCCGGGGTACACGTACCCCCATTTGAGAAACACTGCTGTAGAGGATTCCAGCAGCGGGACTAAAGCTAAGAGCTAAAAGACACAAACTAGCACTTGGTCACTGCTGCTGTCAACCTCGGGGTGCATTCAAAGTTGTTGTAAAATACCCTTTTCTCGTCTGTTTTTGTCGTGTAACCGCAATTTACTGGTGAAAGAAGTTATTATTGTTGAAAGTTAATATTATCACATTTTTAATAAATCATTTAAATTCCCCCTTTTTTGTGCTGATCCGGAAATTGATCCAATCTGTGACTCAAAACTGTGATCCCAACCGTGAGTTTTGTGATCCGTTACTTCCCTTGTTCTAACAATGTTTTCCAGCCTGCAGTAATACATATTTTAAGACGACATAAGCATCATGAACGCTGTTACCATGTTTTTGCTCTTTTCGTGGAATATAGATGCACCATTCCACCAATTATTGCTGCTTTGCTTTCAGTATAGCAATGTCGATTTTCTGTATTCCGAAGTTAGACCTTCAAATAACTATTATCTGCATTATTGATTGATTTCCCAATTATCTTCTCAATAAATAGATGAATCATTCAGCCTATGAAACATGAAAATTAAGTGAAAAATGCCATTCACAATTTCCCTAAAGCCAAGTTATTTAAACAACATATTTAAGGTTCGGGTCTTCGGCTTTCACTCATTTTAAAAAGTTCTCAAAATCTGCATTTTTATACATAATATACTATATACTATAACATGTCAAAACAATTAGCCTTTTTGGCACCTTACGTTTTGTAAGTAAACTCGTGTGACAGCGAAACTCACTCGGATAACTTTTAAATATAAATATATATATTTTTTAAATGTATTTTAAGACAAAAAAAGTTTAGAAAAGCATGAAGGGAAAAGTCACAGTTCGAGGTGTTTTCACTGTTGATTTGTTGAGCTGTTTCACTGTTTTGTAACTTCAAGAAATGCAACATCTTTCCAAAAGTCAATGCGTACTCGTGTTAAATAATCCGGATTTCAATATTGAACAAAAAATAATGAATTTTTACATAATCAAAGTCCTAGTTTTTCCTAGTCGATGTACATGTTTATGGGGCTTTATTTACTTTACATCCACGTTACTGAGGACTGAAATGCAAACAGCTTTGTAAAATCCGACATATGGCTCTGAAGCAACAACTAATTAGTTTAAAGTGCCCATATTATGAAAAAATCACTTTTTCTGGGATTCGGGGTGTTATGTTGTGTCTCTGGTGCTTCCACACACATACAAACTTTGAAAAAGAAGCGTTAGCATGCTAATGCTAACGCTAGCATGCTAATGCTAGCATGCTACCTCGTTCTCAATAGCAAAGCACTGCTACAACACACACAAGTTCACCATAATCTACAAAAGAACTACTTCCATGTGTGCCCTCATTTAGAAGTCTCCCAGCTAATCCTGCCTTGTAACTGACTGAAGTTGTAGAAACAGCCTTTCTTTTACTGTCTATGGAGCTAGCTAGCTGACATGATCTACATCTGAGCTACTGCACATGTGCAGTGCAATCAAAGATAGTACAGAAGAAGAAGAAAAGAGGTCTCACTCTGTAGCTAAAACAGAGACCAGCTGAAAAGAGGATCTGCAGCAGTGAGAGAGAGCACTGCAGTACAACACAAATATGGTGTTTTTTGAAAATTAAACCATGTAAACCTATTCTGGTACAACCTTAAAATACAATTATGAACCTGAAAATGAGCATAATATGGCTGCTTTAAATTAGTCACAATTGATGTTTTGTGTTTGTAGTCCAGACACTGAGTGGATGCTCCGATCAACACAAACTTTTAAATGGCTTCAACAGCAGAGAGAGTTGGTAGATGATCCGAGAAACCAGGAGAGACGAGGCCAAAGGCCAGCGGGCAGGCTGGTCTTTACATTTCTCATGAGAGGAAGAGGAAAGAGAAGAACAGGAGAGGTAGAAAGGATTATCTCATAGTTAAAGAAAGGTTTAGAAACAGTGAAACTGTGATTGGAGAGACCGGATCTCCGTCTATGTGTGTGTATCTCTCTCTCACATTCACATTTAATGTCCAAGTTGAAATCCCAAAACACATCCGTTTAAATTTTTCATTCCTTTAAAAAGTAAGCTCCAGAGTAGATCCATCTAAAAAAAAACAAAAAAAACCTGATCTTGGGTTTTTAGTGCAAATGTAGCTTTATGAAAATAATGTTAGCTCGTATAGACACAGTCAGGCAGCCTGTTCTCATGAACCATACGTTCAAAAAGCTATGAAAAGTTAAGCACTATTCAAGCAAGTATTCAACGTTTTTTTTCCGCTGTATGCACCCCAGTGACTGCTGCTGTATAAGAATGTGGCTGGACGCCTAGGGAGGAAGTCGGGGTGGATTGGTGGGCAGAGTTTGCTTCCCGGGGAAATGCGTGTTCCTTGGGATTGTTTTAATGCAAACCACGCTCTTTTTCCTGAACTTAACTTGTCGTTTTGGTGCGTAAACATAACTTTTGTCGCCGCATAATGCTCACTTGATGTGGCCTAAACTCACAGGCGTAATTTACCACCCCACCCCAATAATGAAAACTGGCCAGTGCAACCCACCCCAAAAACATATTATAGTTTCCTTTACATAAATAAAGACATGTGCACCATAAATTGATGCAGAAAAGGCACAAATTGTTGCAGAAAAAAATCACCAGAATGCAGGAAATGAAGTGTTTGACGTTTAAAATTTTCTATTTTGTTCAAAAGTGGAGATCTCAACCAAGGGCCAGACATTTTTTTTTTTTATTTACATGCTTTTGTTTAATCAAAGGAGTCAATATCTTGAACTGTATTATTGTATGTCTCATATAGTCTTCTCAGTTACAGTTACAGTCGACATAAAGCCCTCAAAAAGTCCGCAAAAAAGTTCCTCAGCCATCATAGAAAAAAGTTACAAACACGCCGGAAAAAGCGACAAAAATGTTTTAAAAAAAAAACGCCCAAAACATGGAGAAAATGATCTACTAAAAGTAAGCGGGCCAAAAGTTATTGTGAACCTTAATTGATACGTTGATACGGGCCGGATCACGATTTGCGAGGGGCCGGATTTGGCCCGCGGGCCTTGAGTTTGACCCATGTGCCTTAACCCTTCCCCTTATTTGCATCGCCTCTCTGTCTCTCGCTAACGCTCAGTGATTCCAGACATTACTCACTTCGCCTGGCATCCTCCCAACGTTCACTGTGTCCTCACCTTTACGGTGCTTTCACAGAGAGCCAGGTACTCTCCTGTCTCTCATAAGCCTGAAGCCTGCAGACGTACTCACCTACAACTAATTTCCTAAGAGATGCATTTCCATGCATTGTTCTCCTTATTAAAGTGTCGGTAGCTTGTTAAAGTTATATCGCAGAGAATTGGGAAGCCCTGTCGTTTAAAGTCACGAGGTAAAGCGGAGCAGAAAACAACTCAGGTGTCGCAGCAAATGTGATTGGCTGAAGCTTTCTCACAGGTGAGAGGGGGGTGCTAGCATGTTTTTTTTTTCTTTTTTGGAAGTCCAGTTCACATTGTATGTCAGAGTGTTAGTGCTGGCATGTAACTAAGTACATTTACTCCAGTACTGTACTTAAGCACAAATGTTGAGGTACTTGTACTTTACTTGTACTTGTCTTTTCATGCCACTTTCTACTTCTACTCCGCTACATTTCAGAGAGAAATATTGTACTTTTTACTCCACTACATTCATCTGTTACAGCTTTAGTTACTAGTTACTTTAGTTACGCCACTACATTCATCTGTTACAGCTTTAGTTACTAGTTACTTTACACATTAAGATTACTGCACACAGAACACATGTAGTTTATAAAATCTGATGTTTGATTCTAAAGTAAACTAGCCAACAATATAACGGCTGCAAGTCCAGCTGAGATGATCAGACCATAAACTGGTTGGATCCTTTACACTTTCTACAATGGGAGGATTCTTCTTTACTTTTAATACTTTAACTATATTCTCCTGACGATACTTACACACTTTTACTGAAGTAACATTTTCAATGCAGGACTTTAACTTGTAACAGAGTATTTTTACGGTGTGGTATTCGTACTTTTACTGCAGTAAAGGATCTGAGTACTTCTTGCACCGCTGCTGACCGTCACGTCTTCAGCGTCTCTCTTCCCCTCTCTATTTATGTACTGTATTTCTCTCTCTCTTTGTCTTCCCTCCCTTCTCTTCCCTCCGTCCTCAGGCCTGTGTATCTCAGTCCACCCTTGCATGGAGATTGACTAGAGGCATGAATACATCACAACTAGCCATCCGTGCATCCTTCCCCCCATCCCTCCTCCCTCCATCCTCCATCCTCCCTTTCCTCACACCATCACTCCCATCCCCTCCCCCCTCCACCGTCCCATTTCTCAAAGATCCCTCTCTCAGCACTTATCTCAAAGTTCGGATCTCATGCATTTTAATCGCCACGTCTATCTTCCTCTTCTCCCCCCCCCCCTCTCTCTCTCTCTCCCTCTCTTTTTCTTTGACTTTGGATCAGTGGCATCCTTCAAACAACAACAACAGCAGCAGAATAACCCCGCCGCCCCCCCTCCCCCCTTTTAAATCAATATTTGCCATCAGCGAATAAATCGTATAATTTCCTGACTGTTAGACGAGTGCGACACCGACATATTTACCTTCCACTCGTCTCTTTTTTCTCGCTGTCGATCCCCAGTTCTCGCGGCGTGGCTATTAGCTAAGTGAAGGGGATGGATGGCCGCGACGCGCCGAGCGATAGCATCTCCATCAGAATCGGCGACGTTGAAAAATGGTCGCCGCCACTCTGATGACAGCACAGCAAAAAACACACGCACACACACACACACACACACACACACACACACACACACAGTCAGAGAAGAGACATTTAAATATTCAAATGGGGCCGGGCGGTAATGATAAACGACAAGGGAAAAGTAGAATCAAGTAGCTATCGATGCAGAAAATGAAAAGAGGAGAAAGAGAAAAGAGTGGAGGAGGAGGAGGGAAATTAAGCAACAACAAAAAAAGATGGAAGCATCGAAGGAGAGTTACGCTAACAACTCAAAAGAGGGAAGAGAGAGAGGAGATAGATGAGAGTGATGGAGAAAAAGATGGACGCTTTAAGTAGATAGAAGAGGAAGCGTTACAGCTGGAAGTGAACAGACAAGGACAAAAAGAGAGCTACAAAAGATAAAGGGACGCAAAAGATAAAAAAGGAAAGGAGAGGGATTGAGTGACAGAGAGAGAGAGAGAGAGAGAGAGAAGGACAGTGGAGGAGGATGTAGACGAAGTGGAAGAAGATGTAAAACGATGAATTTGAATATTATAAAGATGAGGGACATGAGAAAAAGTTGTTTAGCGAAAAGGAGGGACTGGTTGAAGCCAAAAGAAGAGAGAGGTGGGATGGTAAGGACATAGAAATAGAGAAAAAATAAAGGGATGGAAGGTGTGAAAAGAGGAGAAAGAAAAAAAGAGTGGTGGAGGAGGACAGGGAGAGAAATTAAGCACACACAAAAGATGGAAGCATCGAAGGAGAGTTACGCTTACAACTGAATAGAGGGACGAGAGAGAGGAGAGTGAAGGAGATAAAGAAAATGGACGCTTTGAATAAATAGAAGAGGAAGTGTTACAGTTAAGACAAAGTGTTGAAAAATGGAGGGAGCGCTGGAAGTGAACAGACAAGGACAAAAAGAGAGCTACAATCAATTAAAAAAAAAAAAAGGAAAGGAGAGAGCGATACAGAGAGAAAGGAGGACTGTGGATAGAGGATGACAGAAGATGTAAAATGTTGAATTGGAATATGTTAAAAAGCAGGAAGAGGAGTTTAAAAAGTTGTTCAGTTGGAAGGAGGACATGAAGCAAAAAAATGAAACGACGGAAGGCGTGAAAAGAGGGAGAGGGAAGAGAGGGAGCGGAAACAAAGGTCATGACAAAATGAGTTCAGACTGAAAGATGGAAGACAGACCGGGTTGAAAGAAATTCAGGACAGATTGAATGAATGAAAAGAGAAAGAAAGAACCAGTAAATGATGAGTGCAGCATTAGAGAGCGGCGGCACTGTCAATGGAAAGATGAGGAATACAAAAGAGAGAGAAGGTCAGGGAGGAATTTGTCATTATTTCCCTTACAGTGGTCGGCGTGTGAGCGGTAGAGTTTAGATTCTCTGCCGGAGCCCGAACTTGACCCGGGCGATATTTCCGGACACTATCCTCGGGCCAGGCTGGGCCCTTGATCAAGCATTTGTGTTTTTTTTTAATCATTACTTTATCAGCCTAATTGGGTGGGGAGAAAGCTATGCCATAATCACAAATATTATTTTAGGCCTAAGTAACAAAATGTGTACAAAGTTGCGCAAGTTAGGCTACAAAGTTACAAAATGCAACGATGTCATGCACAGTGTCTCCTCCACTCGCACGCATCACACCAGGCCTGCTGGGCTGTATGGTGGAGCATCACACTGGGCCTGCTGGGCTGTATGGTGGAGCATCACACTGGCCCTGCTGGGCTGTATGGTGGAGCATCACACCGGGCCTGCTGGGCTGTATGGTGGAGCATCACACCAGGCCTGTTGGGCTGTATGGTGGAGCATCACACCAGGCCTGCTGGGCTGTATGGTGGAGCATCACACTGGCCCTGCTGGGCTGTATGGTGGAGCATCACACCGGGCCTGCTGGGCTGTATGGTGGAGCATCACACCAGGCCTGTTGGGCTGTATGGTGGAGCATCACACCAGGCCTGCTGGGCTGTATGGTGGAGCATCACACCTGGCCTGCTGGGCTGTATGGTGGAGCATCACACCGGGCCTGCTGGGCTGTATGGTGGAGCATCACACCTGGCCTGCTGGGCTGTATGGTGGAGCATCACACCAGGCCTGCTGGGCTGTATGGTGTAGCATCACACCGGCCTGCTGAGCTTAAGCGCAACATGGAGCTTGAAGATGAAAATTAAAAAAAAGAAAAACAGGAGAATTAACTTTGAGCAAGTTTGGAGGAAAGTCGGAGGTATGGAACCATTTTAAACAAGTCGTGGGCAGTGACGACATACGTGTTGGCTTTGTCGAGTGCATTAAGTGCGGCACGCTGCTCGCCATGACAGCAAAAAAACTGGGACGATGAACAGACACGTGAAGCAGGCTCGCCATGGCAGAAAAGATGATAGTCAGCCTTCAGTGTCCTCTTTTGTTACTTCTCCAAGCATACCCCTGAGGGCGAGGCAAGCCCTCACAGAGAAATATTTCTTCATTCGGATCCATTTGCGATTCCTTCCATTCTGAATAAACAAACAACGCAGTTTACATGCTTCGTCCTTGTTGCATTATTCGTTGAGATCATTCTAAACAGATTTCTGTAGTTCAAACAACTCAAAATTGTAGTTAAGGCCCACGTATAAAAAAATTGTTGGGTTTAAATCGGGCTTGGGCTTATAATTACAGTTAATGTGCCA
The DNA here is from genome assembly GCF_008315115.2 of Sander lucioperca. Taxonomy (NCBI): domain Eukaryota; kingdom Metazoa; phylum Chordata; class Actinopteri; order Perciformes; family Percidae; genus Sander; species Sander lucioperca. The sequence goes on along the minus strand of NC_050190.1, from coordinate 28,150,045 downwards.
GGCCGGGCTCGGACATAACGTGCACGGGCTCGGGTAGGGCTTGATTTTTTGGGCCAGATCTAAGCTTTAGTGAGCGGACAAAAGTGCAGTCCTTTTATTGAATAAAACAAACTTAGTTTTCTCTTATGCATCGGATCATTATGTACAGTAAGCTCACTTAAAATCCTCTGAGGAGTCCAAGCGATGTTTAACAACAGTCCTATTCAAAAAGTGATATTACAAAATTTCATTTTAGACATTTATTTACTATTTTATTCCTATATTTCGCTACTTTTGTGAACCCAAGACTTTTGTAAACTCATTTCAAGCACCACAACAATTGAGTGTAGGTTTGTTTTTCACAAGAGATTTGAGAAATTTCAAAAACTTTTCAGCTTTAGGACCACATTATCTCTTTACACATTGCTTTGGAACAAATTTGGTCCCCACTTTACAGAAAGCTGAGTTTGTTCTGCACATTTTGAGGTGTAACACATGGGAATCAGGTTATATGCAAATATCCTTCAAATGGGAATTTACAAAGAAATATAAAAATGCCCTTAGACCTCAAAGGGTTAGTGTCAATTAAAAAGGAGGCCTACATACAGTATTTCATGAATAAAAAGTGTTGTGCCGCTTCTTTGCTTCCCCGACGACAGCGCTCAAACAAAGGCATAAACCAGAAGGCAAGACAATATTCAGCAACGCTTGGTGGAACAAAATTTCTTTAAAATGTTTCCAGAAAGGACTCTGCAGTCTGCCGCTGCGTTTGATTCCCGCACGTCTGTGAAGCTGCCACAGTTTTCCCTCTTTAAAGCAGTCAAAGCAGCGAGTGAAACGTGCTGAAAACTCCGACGAATGCCTCAAACATTTCATCACGAGATGAGCTGCAAACAACAACGATAAAAAAACAACTGATATATCAAATACTCCCCACCTGTAGGCTCGAGAAGCTTCCTCCTACGTGGAGGACGCCAGTGGATTCCAGAGGAGACGTATCAAAACATATCTAAAGAAAATGTCAACCATGTCTCCTACCAAAAAAATGCATTTGGTCACATACGTTTTGTAGCAGGGGTGGAACCAGACGTTGTAAACATTCGATGCTCAGCCAAAATCTAGGGGGGAGGGGAGTTCGGTGGCATGCTCCATTTACGGCAGCTAAATGCATTTTTCATGCCATTTTATAATAGAAAAAAAAAAAAAAAATAGAAAACCTGGGTGGCCTAGGGGTAGAGCGAGCGCCCATATAACGAGGCTCAGTCCTACATGCAGAGGTTGCGGGTTCGGTTCCAACATGTGGCCCCTTGCTGCATGTCATTCCCCCTCTCTCTCCCCTTTCATGTCTAAGCTGTCTTGTCACTCAAGGCCTAAATGCCACAAAAACAAAAAAACTAAATCAGAATGCCTAAAAAAACGCTCTACATCATTTGGGAAAAACCTGATATTCGCGGGGGGAAAAAGGGATAATTCTGTAAAGACATCATCCTGTTTTGTATCTCCTACTGTCTTTATCATTCTGAAACAGACAGAACACAAGAAATGTTGATGACTCATTTTCACTCCTGCCACTTGGAGAAAAAAAGGAAAAATGGATTATTGTTACTATTTAATAATGTAGGATAGGAATTTGGTGTAATCAGCATCAGAGAGACTGGGGGGAAGTTATTTTAAAACCCTCAAACCCTTTCCTTAACTTCTTCACGCTCTTATACAGCAGCAGTCAACGTGCTGCTGACAGTAATAAATACGTTGATTACACACCAACTACTGTGCTTTACTTTTTGTAGCTATAAGTACGAATGGTTCATGAGAACAGGCTGCCCCCGCCCCCCCCCCCCAAGTCGGGTTAGGTCTGTCCGTGTGTGTGACGGCTGTCTGTCCTGTCGTCCATCTCCAGAGCAGCCACGCCGAGCTGATGATGATGGAGAGCAGGAAGACCAGCCTGCTGGGCCGAGCCGAGTCTCTGAAGAGGAGCGGAACCGAACTTCCCGACGACTTCCACCGCAAAATACACAACCTGACGCACACGTGGAGACAGCTGGAGGTAACACACACACACACACACACACACAAACACAGACACACAAATACACAGAGTCGAGCTTTAAAGAAGCTAAACACAGAGGTAGTATCTGCAGGATCACACTGATAGTTCTGTTGAGAAAGGACTGTGTGTGTGTGTGTGTGTGTGTGTGTGTGTGTGTGTGCCAGTGCGTGTCTAATTTTAGGCTAATCAGTGATGATCTAATCTTGAACATGAAGATGATAATTAGTGACGTCTCAATTAAAAAACCCTGCTGACACCATGGCCTTTAACTGTGTGCTGGAATGTAAACTGAAAGATGGAAAGATGAGATTACCTGATTAAATAAAGGGATGGATACTCTGTACAGGGTTGACTAAATAATCTCACCATGTAGTGCTGTTCTGGAGCTTTCAATCGTATCGTCATCAGCAAATACAGTTTGCTAGTTGTCATGGAAAATTTAGATGTTCAGATTTTGATTTTTCCCCAAGCACTTTATGAAATATGTTTTCTTGTTTTGGCTTAAAGCTGCAATTCAAAGTCCTTTCTTGATCTTGCAGAACATTACAAATTGTAGTTTAAAGAAATCTTTAGCTTTAATAATTGTAAAATGTCCCGCCCGCTACATATCTGGGTCTCATTTCTTTAAAAACAAAAGGAATGTGACCCAGTGGTTGCAAGTGTAACGGCCAACGGCATAACCACAACCAAGGATAAACTTGATGTTATTGTTACGTGTCGAGGGCTTTCAGAGTTTGGTTGAGTCATGCATGTGAAACTACAGAAGCTAAACGCTAGCCCGCCAGGGTGAAAGTAAGAATGAAAGGCCAACCTTTGTCCTTAGCGTTGAATGGCGCTTTGCTCCGTCTTCCCGACCAGCCCGGTCCCTGGTGGTTGTTGTCTGAGTAGTCTCGCATAGCCAGACCTTCCTCCACAGCGCTGCGGAAGAGGGTCTGGCTAGTCCACACAGCATTCCTAGATGGGAGAAAAACGTGCTCTGGTTTTGTGGCAATTCTTTAAACCAATCACAATCGTCTTGGGCAGCGCTAAGCGTCGGACGGAGCAAAGACGCATCTGCAAAATAGCCTCGGGAAGGAACTTGTTTGGTGGAACATATGTACTAGGGGTGTTGAAATGTGTCTTTGCACTGTTGTTTCTTGTTGATTATCCGTTTGCTGCTTGTTTGTTTTTGCCTTTTGTCTGTTGTCTGCTGTGTTCAGGAAGTGTCTTTTTAAGAGCAGAAGCAATAAAATGGGAGTTCATACATACCTGACTGCTTGAATTTGTTGATGAAAACCATACAGTATGTAGCAATATAGATTGAATTTGAGGAGGTGGCGCATCATGATGCATTGAGATATCAAATCGTATTGAATCGATGGGAGGATAATCGTAATCGAATCATGAGACCAGTGAAGATTCACACCCCTAACGGGATAGTCTAGCTAGCTGTCTGGATTTACCCTGCAGAGATCTGACGAGCAGTTAACCATAGTCCTCATAATGCCACCGGAGTTAAGAATTACAACACAAAGGAAGCGGAAGGTGACGGACATCCGGCCGAAATGAGGGTCAGTCTGCACCGGAGCAATCCTGGAAATGTAACGTCGTCGATAGAGATTATTGTCAGAGTGAAGAAGAGATCCGCCAGTCATACAGCCCGATGTCGGGATGCTCGATGATGGAAGTAAAAGGCAGATGGATAAATCACTTCAAATGTCTTTTCCCTGGGAAAGCAAGGACGCACCGGTGCAGAAGGGAAATGTGTTATTAATTTGGAGACGCATCAGCACTAACAACGCTGCTTTCAGACTCCAGGTGATGATCAAGTCTGAGATTGTGCAGGTAAGCCTCGTGTCCTCGTCGACAAAGTTTTCATCAAGTCGTCTTCCCAGAAGAAACTCATCAGGAAATGGAAACGCACAGAAGCGTCAGCTCAGGTTGAGATGGACCGTGTGCTCGGCGTCGCATGAGAGAGAAACAACTCTCCCAGCTGTTTGTTTTCAAATCTGTCCGTCTGAAGCCGCTCTGCACGGCCGAGCCACGACTGAAGACGACGGTGATGTCACTGTCGTGTTAGTAGAGCCGCTCTAACTCCATTCAGGCTGCACGGCGCTGCTCCGTGGTCAAATCGGACACCATACTTTATTATTGCTAAACTTATATTTATAATAAACAATAACCTTTATCTTTTATTAAATAAGTTAGATCTATGTTGAAGACAACTTATTAGTTGTGTTATCGGGACGAAGTGGTGAATTTAAAGGCCTTTACAAACTGGAGGGTTTGCGAACAAATGACACAAAAATGCAAAATGCTCGCCTGTGAATTTATACCGGCAGTCTAGGACTTTTATTGAGAAAGGTAAGAACGGAAGAAATGTGTATTTTGAATGCGCTGCCTTTGTCAAGGTTGAAAGGGGTAAAGTTAGTCGTCTTGGATGGCTCTGGGTTCGGACTACGTTCCTGCGTGGTGTTTTATTGGTTGATGCCTTCATTTGTGTGGGTGGTGGTGGCGCAGTGGATATGACCCATGCCTTTGGTGTGGGAGATCTGGGTTCACTTCCCACTGCGATACATCAACCAACGTGTCCCTGAGCAAGGCACTTAACCCCTAGTTGCTCCAGAGGCGTGTGACCTCTGACATTATGTAGCAATTTGTAAGTCGCTTTGGATAAAAGCGTCAGCTAAATGACATGTAGTGTAATTTGTTGTGTGTCCATTTTTCTGATCTGTTTGGTTTTTATTAGTTATTTGATGCTATAAAAACTGGGTGAAGCATCATGATTGACAGCTGGGATTGACTCGTGATTGGTCGGGCGTGTGTATGGGCGGGACGTTGACACCGCAGCTCCACCGCCCCGATCACTACTGCTCAGACTCTGGCTCCAAAACTACAAGATGGCGGCGGTTATCTGGGAGATTTTGGCATCACTTTTGCACAGTGGGAGGAAGTGGAGATGCGTTGTCCATCTTTATTTACAGTCTGCTAAGAACAGCCAAGTCATCATCATGTTATAATGAACAATGCAGTCTCTGGGGGGGGGGGGGGGGGGGTTTATACTATTACTCTGGTTATATTCATTGGCTTTTAAGTGGAGGTGCCTGGGGTTGCCAGGGGTGCAAATCAAAACTATAATAAATTCTGAATTTGTATGACAAAACATTAGGGCTGTGTCCGAAATTCCATACTAACATGCTATTTATTACGCTAAAACACTGTGAGATTTTTGTACGTCCAAAACCTTAGTATGAAACCAATAGAATGTGAATTGCATAGTATTTCCGGTAAAATATTACAGTATGTAATACTGGACACTACGTCGGCATAAACATCCCACAATGCAATGCAGTAGTAACGACAACGTTCATAACAAACGGACAGAAACCGAGGAGCTCTGTAAAGTCAGTAATGCTCTAATTTACACTTCTACATATTTAAACGACTGTTGGTCTAGTTACTCACCTCTTTCAGTAATTTAAGCGTTACCTGGCGATGCCGCTAGAGCGGAGTTCGGCAGGGGTTACCATGGTTACGTGTCTTCAACAGGCAAGGAGGCTCTCAGGAAGTGACGTTGAAAATTACATCTTAGTGCGTCCGAAAAGATCCACACACTACTGTTTATTTACACAAAAGTATGTTGAACGATAGTGTACATTTTGAGTATGTGGTGCAGAGGATGTGATTTCAGACGCAACCTAGAATTCATCTAGAACTGATCCAGAACAGTGAGTGTTTCTACAAAGTGTTACCTTCAGCTTTAGCTCACCATTAGCAGCCCATTCAGCGTCATTTTAAGCTCTGTGATTGGATGTTTCTCAATGAAATGCACCTTGGGAGTTGAAGTTGATTTCTGTCCTTCCTTTCCTCAAGCTTCTTCTATTTATTTCCATCCCAACACTGAGGTCACCTCGTTGTCCTTGTCACCAATCCACTCTTACCACCAGAAACGGGACACCTGAGATAACCTGCGACTCCAAATTGTTCCAAAGACGTGTGCGTGCCTTGCTGATGGGCACGTCGGCAGCAGTTGTTCATCATCACCCGGCCGTGGTGATTAATTCCAGGTCTGCGGCGGTGACAGCTGGCGGCGGCTCGTCAGGAAGCTCAAATGTGACGATGTGACTTTGTTCCTCCGAAGAAACGAACCGAGCGAGCGGGCGGGCGCGTCGACGCACTTAGATCATTCACACAAACAGAGAGCCATCTGTGTGTGTGTGTGTGTGTGTGTGTGTGTGTGTGTGTGTGTGTGTGTGTGTGTGTGTGTGTGTGTGTGTGTGTGTTTCTGTCTGTGTGTGTTCTTGTGTGTGTGTGTGTGTGTGTCGTCTCCTTGTAGTGTCTAATGACGCGCACAGACACACACACAAACACACACACATATATTGTCGTCTCACACACAAATTCAAAGTGATTGGAAGTGTGTGTGTGTGTGTGTGTGTGTGTGTGCGTGCATTAACATATGTATCAACCTCTGAAACAGATTCCATTTTAGAAATTAAACAACAGCAACAGATGAGTCTCTCTCTCCCTCTCTCTCTCTCTCTCTCTCTCTCTCTCTCTCTCTCTCCGCCACAGTAGCCAGACTGTGATTAAACTTCTATTACTGACAAAGAGACATTTGGACTCACATTGCCATTACACACACACACACACACACACACACACACACAAACCCACACGTTTCAAAGTTTGTGCATGTCATCAGGCAACAGAGGAATTCTGGGTAGTGATAGCAGGAGACACTTTTATTCTCTCCCTGTTTTCCTTTACCCTCCGTATACTCTGTCAAAAGTATGTGTACACCCCTGTTCATATACTTTAGTGGACTTTTGGTCTGAGGCAAAAGTTTGCTAAACACCTTAGTTACTGTTGCTACACTTGTCAAGCTTTCCATTATATAAATCTATAAATGTATACTATTTACAGTGATTAAAGTGGTGGATTTAACAGTGAAATGCATGATGATTTTTCAAACAAGGAGTCAGACAAAAGAAGATTGATGATTCGTAATGCCCTTCTCTGAAGACAAGAAACAGGGCCAAGTGTACTGGGATGAGAGCACCCCATACAGAGTTACAGTAGTGTATGTAAGGATAAACCATAGAATACAGGGTTCAACAGTAAGGGTTGCCCGATGGCCTGGGGCAAGTAAAATGCCTCGTCGGGCAAGTGAATATAACAACGCACTTTCCTGTTCAGGCATCATCGTATCATAAACATTTGATTTGCCGTTGGCCAATCAAGAATTGATTTGGCACTTGATGCTATTTATTTTTATTTTTTTGGGGTATTTCTGAGAGATATGACAGCAGAGAGAGAGGGGGGGGGGAAGACATGCAGGAAAACCGTTACAGGTCAGACTTGAACCCTGGACCTTCTGCGTCGAGGAATAAACCTCTGCATATGTGCGCCCGCTCTACCAACTGAGCTAACCGGCCACGGCACTTGATGCTGTTGATGTTTTTTTCTAAATATTTTTTTAAAAACTTTTGATGCTTGTAATATTTGACTTTTTTTTTACGTTTGTTTACATTTTTGATGCTATTTGACAAGTTATTTTACGCTTTTGATATAAAAAAGCATGGCAACCTCCGTGTTTATCATGGAACGGACTTTCCCCAAGATCCAATAATAATAATAATAATACGGTTCATGTTCTCGAGAGAAAAGTATTTAAGATGAGACTAACTTCTATTAATCTAACTCCGAGCAGGACAAAGTCTGTTTCCCTAAACTCTGATTTAGTAGCAACCAGTTTACCTCCTTCCCTTTCCACCATCAGCGCCCTCATCTGATCTTCCTGTCTTTCTTTAATCCATTAGTTAATTTACAGAAAAGGAATCGGCAACTATTTTATAAAATCGACTAATCTTTTTAAGTCATTTTTCAAGCAGAAAATGCCAAATATAAGCGTCTCAAATGTTGAGATTTGATTCTTTTCTTTGTGTTTTTATGACTAAAATAACTGAAAATCTTTTTTTTTTTTCTTTTTTTTTTTGTCTGGGCCCGTTGGTCAAAGAAAAGAAACCATAGACATGGATCACTTTTAGGCATTTTTCACCATTGTCTGACACATATCGAGAAAATAATCAATCACCAAAATAACGGTGATGAAAATGATCGTTTGTTGCAGCCACACTTTCTTCCTCTCCTCCCACTCTTTCTTCACCTCCCCAGACCTCTCCATCATCATCTGTCACTCTCTCTCTCGCCTTCCTCCACATTTCTCCCTCCCTCCCTCACTTTAATGTATCCTCCCTTATCTTCTTCCTCTTTGCCCTCCCTCCTCTCCCTTCATTCACCCTCCCTTCTTTTTCTTGTAATTCGATTCATCTCTTTCAACCCTCCTTCTCTTTGTAATCTGAATTTTTAAGGGTTGTTTATTTAGGATCTCTTTATAATGGGACAATGCAATAATTATTACGCACATTACAATACATCATAAACAATACAGAATATTAAATTATTAGACAGAAATCAAACATACACTATTATTTTCATAACACAACTCATATGATAATAACAAAATACACACATAAGACAAGGACAGCTCCATCAGTGCAGTCATAGGGCATTTCTTACATTCATGTTTAACACTTTATAAGACAGTGAAGGACCGTCCACACCAACGATAACTATGACGATAGCTATAAATTTATAGTTTTAAAAATTGTTCTAAATCAAGTGGATGGTGGAGTCCACACCACGACTATGACGGCGACGACAGTGGAGAACGATATCGTTGGGATCACTTTCAGAGAGACAATAGAGACACTGACAGCCAATCAGAACCCATCAGAGTTTACAACATGGCACGGTGGAGAGAGACCCTGACAGCCAATCAGAATCCATCGGAGTTTACAGCATGACACAGCGGAGAGAGACACTGACAGCCAATCAGAATCCATCGGAGTTTACAACATGGCACGGTGGAGAGAGACACTGACAGCCAATCAGAATCCATCGGAGTTTACAGCATGACACAGCGGAGAGAGACACTGACAGCCAATCAGAACCCATCGGAGTTTACAACATGGCATGGTGGAGAGACATTACATTACATTACATTACATGTCATTTAGCTGACGCTTTTATCCAAAGCGACTTACAATTAAGTGCTTTCAAATATGAAGGTTCAAACTCCAGACCACAAGTAGTAAGTGCAAATACAGTAGCTTTAAATAGGCAAAGCTACAAAGAGACAAATGAAAGTGCAGGTTAGAAAGTGCAAGTTCAAGATTTTTTTTTTTTTTTTTTTTTTTTTTTTTTTATCCGAGGTGTAGTCGGAAGAGATGCGTTTTTAGCCTTCGGCGGAAGATGTGTAGGCTTTCGGCCATCCTGATATCGATGGGGAGCTCGTTCCACCATTTGGGAGCGAGGACAGTGAACAGTCGGGATTTCGTTGAGTGATTAGTTCTCCCTCGCTGTGAGGGAGCAGCCAGCAGTTTGGCTGATGCAGAACGAAGTGGGCGGGTTGGGGTATATGGTTTGACCATGTCCTGGATGTAAGCGGGTGCTGATCCGTTCGTGGCCCTGTACGTAAGTACTAGTGTCTTGAAGCGGATGCGGGCCGCAATTGGTAGCCAGTGAAGAGAGCGGAGGAGAGGTGTAGTGTGAGAGAACTTGGGGAGGTTGAAGACAAGTCGAGCCGCTGCATTCTGAATGAGCTGCAGGGGTCGGATGGCACATGCAGGCAGGCCAATCAGGAGGGAGTTGCAGTAGTCTAGACGTGAGATGACTAGAGCCTGAACCAGAACCTGAGCCGCCTTCTGCGTTAGAAGGGGACGTATCCTTCTGATGTTATGCAGCATGTATCTACACGATCGGGTAGTTGCAGCAATGTTAGCAGTGAAGGAGAGTTGGTCGTCAAGTGTTACACCCAGGTTTCTAGCAGTCTTGGTGGGGACTACTATAGAGTTGTCAATTGTTATAGTCAGGTCTTGGGTAGGAGAGCCCTTCCCTGGAAGGAAAAGGAGCTCAGTCTTGTCGAGGTTGAGTTTCAGATGGTGTGTGGACATCCAAGAAGAGATGTCAGTCAGACAGGCCGAGATACGTGCTGCTACCTGAGTTTCAGACTCAGGAAAGGAGAGAATTAGTTGGGTGTCATCTGCGTAGCTGTGATAAGAAAAGCCGTGCGACTGAATGACAGACCCGAGAGAGTTGGTGTACAGAGAGAAGAGGAGGGGACCCAGGACTGATCCCTGAGGAACCCCAGTTTTAAGTGGGCAAGGTTCTGAGCTAGACCCTCTCCAGGTTACCCGGTAGGTTCGGTCTGCCAGGTAAGATGTGAGTAATGAGAGCGCAGAGCCTGAGACACCCAGATTTCGGAGTGTCGAAATGAGGATCTGGTGGTTCACTGTGTCAAAGGCAGCAGAAAGATCCAGAAGGATGATAATGGAAGAGAGAGAGGTTGTTCTAGCGATGTGAAGCTGCTCAGTGACAGCAAGGAGGGCAGTTTCTGTTGAGTGGCCAGCCTTGAAGCCAGACTGGTGGGGATCAAGAAGGTTGTTCTGGTGGAGATAGGTAGAGAGTTGATTATAAATGGCACGCTCAAGAGTTTTAGATAGAAATGGAAGAAGGGAGACGGGTCTATAGTTATTTACATCAGAGGAGTCGAGTGTTGGTTTTTTGAGCAGTGGGGTCACTCTTGCCTCTTTGAGAGCATCGGGGAAACAGCCAGTTGACAAGGAGATGTTGATGAGATGGGTGAGGAAAGGAAAGAGGTCCGGAGCAATGGACTGGAGAAGGTGAGAAGGGATAGGATCCAGGGGGCAGGTGGTTGGGCGGGCAGAGGTAATCAAAGTAAGAATTTGGTTTGGAGATAAAGGGGTGAAAGAGGAAAGAGTACTGGAAGTGATGGATGGTAAGGTGATTTCAGGAGGTGTGGTTGAGAATGAAGAGCGTATGTCATCTATCTTTTTTACAAAGTAGTTGACAAAGTGGGTTGGTAGGAGGGAGGAGGGAGGAGGTGGACTGGGGGAATCTAGGAGGTTAGAGAAGATGGAAAAAAGAGAGACACTGACAGCCAATCAGAATCCATCAGAGTTTACAGCATGGCACGGCGGAGAGAGACACTGCAGAGAGATTTGTGGCGTGACTTTTGCCCTCGGCGGGGCTACGATCCATTAGTTCTAGTTAGAGTATTTTTGTATTTTTAAACATCAGTACTTTGAAAGTATTTCTCACGTCACAGAAACCACAGAGAGTGAATCTTGTATTTTAGACGTGACTATCATACTGTCGGTGTTTTTGTTCCGGTGTCAGGCACAGATCTGACACCGCCCGCCCGCTCTCATCCCCGGCTCTCTGGAGCGCTGTGCGCCCGCTGTTTCCTGGAGAAGGCAGCGGTGTCGGCGTCCCTGGGACCGCCGCTCAGACTTTTTGGGTTTATAAAATGTAGTCGAATTCACAAATATGTAGGATATTACTACAGACATTCCTGTAATCATACGTTGCAACGTCTGCTGTGATGTATTATCAGCTGGAGCGTGCAGCGCATGCTTGACCTCGCTCAGCAGTGTGGATGCTCACATGGTTATAGTTATGGTTATGGTTATAGTTATAGTTATGGTCGCGGACGGCCCTTTAGAGCCAGCATGCTATCGTCGACATCTCAGAACACATCTCACAATTAAACACACGTTCATATGTTGTTAAACTTCAACCAATGTAGTTTCTGTGTCTACTCACCTTCTCTAATCACTAGATATTTCTTAACTGAACTTTTAAATCTGATTTTACTGCTTTCTTGTGTTATTTCTTCAGGTAGCACATTCCATTCCTGCATTGCTCTATACAGTACATGACCATTCGTTTAGTAGGGTTTGTCCTAAAAGTAAGTAAGTAAAGTTACCTCTTGTGGCATGTCTAGTTGCATAGTCACTCGTCAAAATGTTCAAATATCCAAGGGTCTCGCCTGTGTGTCTCTCTCTCTAGCCCCCCCCCCCCCCCCTTCCAACATGGCATCTGAGTAGCATATTAACGGGCCTATCAGTGCCGGCGTCGGCATCTGCTGCTCTGACACAAATTGGGAATTAACAGAAATTGATGTCCTGCGCCTCGCCTCTGAACTGTCCTGGCCCTATGAAGAATTTATGACACACGCGCGCACACACACACACGCCGAACGATGAAGAAAATAAAGAGGTTGTAAATTAACTTTAATCTTTTCTGTTGTGGATTTTGGCGGCAGCTTGTCATTTTTTCGCAGTTGTTCAAGGTCAAACTGTGTGTGTGTGTGTGTGTGTGTGTGTGTGTGTGTGTGTGTGTGTAGAGAGAGATAGGTAGATTAATATAAACTAATTAAAAAACATAAATCAATCTTAATGTTGTGTTCATGTTCATATTACTGTTTATTGTGTTCTGTCCAAATATTTGGACAAAATGTTGCTTTAACAACATTGTTATTAAAACTTTAATGCCAATAGAGCCACTTTGAATTGAGATAGATTGATTGATTGATTGATTAGGTAGGTAGGTAGATAGGTAGATAGATAGATAGATATGTAGGTGGATGGATGGATGGTTGATAGGTAGGTAGGTATGTAGATAAATAGGTAGGTAGGTAGGTAGGTAGGTAGGTAGGTATGTAGATAAATAGATAGATAGGTAGATAGGTAGGTAGATAGGTAGGTATGTATTTAAATAGATAGATAGGTAGGTAGATAGGTAGGTATGTATTTAAATAGATAGGTAGGTAGGTAGGTATGTAGATAAATAGATAGATAGGTAGGTAGATAGGTAGGTAGATAGGTAGGTATGTAGGTAGATAGGTAGGTATGTAGGTAGATAGGTAGGTAGGTAGATAGGTAGGTAGGTAGATAGATAGATAGATAGATAGGTATGTAGATAAATAGATAGGTAGGTAGGTAGATAGATAGATAGATAGATAGATAGATAGATAGATAGATAGGTATGTAGATAAATAGATAGGTAGGTAGATAGATAGATAGATAGATAGATAGATAGGTATGTAGATAAATAGATAGCTAGGTAGGTAGGTAGGTAGGTAGGTAGGTAGATAGATAGATAGATTTGCTCCACGTATCACCAGGGGCTCTGCACATGAACTCAGCATTGAGAACGTTGTTTGGGTACACAGAGTTTACTAAAAATAAAGATTTTGAGCAACTCACAGCATATCATACGTATTGGTTTCCATACATTTTCGTACGATATCATACAGACCCGTTCATGAGATCACGTTGATTAGTGTATGCTTTTTTACTGTCTGTGGATACTGATTTTATGAGAAATTAAAACTAATTTTTACACAAAAACTCAATCGGGTAGATATCGAATGATAAAAACTTAAACTAGCCAAAACTAAATTTCTTTTGTGCGTTGCAGCAGCTATTCTTCCTGAGATCCTTACTATCTTTACAATCGGACAATGCGATAAAGATGATTTTGATGCCTATACTTTTGTACTTTTACTTGAGTAAGATTTTGGCTGGAGGACTTATAACAAAGTACTTTTTTCTTTATTATTAGTACATTTACTTAAGTGAAAGTTGCGAGTACTCCGTCCACAGAACACACAACGGTTCTACGACTCTCTGAAAACAGTATTAAGAGTATTAAGAGTATTAACCCTCCGAGGACAAAAGATGGACCGGCGAGTCCAAGCGATGTTTGACAACATTCCTGTTCAAAAAGCGGTGTTACAAAATTTCATTTAAGACATTTATTTACTATTTTATCTATATATTACGCTACTTATATGAACCCAAGACTTTTGTAAACTCATTTCAAGCACCAAAACAATGGAGTTTAGGTTTGTTTCCGCAAGAGATTTAAGAAATTTCAAAAAACTTTTCAGCTTTAGGGCCACATTATCTCTTTACACATTGCTCTGGAACAAATGTGGGCCTCACTTTACAGAAAGCTGAGTTTGTTGCACACAACCTGGGTATCAGGTTACATGCAAATCTCCTTAAAATGTGAATTTAAAAAGAAAAATGCCCTTAGACCTCAGAGGGGTTAAAGAGGGACAGCTCTGTAGGAAATAAACAGACTTGCAATTTAAACAATGTTCCCCGCAACCACATGTAGAGAAAAGAAAATGTATCGTATGTTCAGAAAAAATAATTAATTTTTTTTCATGTCTCTTAAATAACATCTGATAGCTTTAATCCTTGTACATGCTCCGTCTCCATCTCTCTGTTAAACTAACCCCAGACTCATAATCACGCCGCCTCTTCTGAACACAGCGCTAACTGCTCATTTCACCGGTCGGGGGGGGGGGGGGCCTATAATCGCCCCTCTTCATCCTCTAATGGGCTGGTTTTACCTGCTAAAGTAGTGTTTCCACTCAGGAGGGAGAGAGGCGACTCAATACCTTTTGTACAAACACATACACATGCTAATGAGCTACAGGGACCCATGCGGGGCTCGTTCAGGAGCAGCTCTGTGTTCACCAAACGCTCAACGTTTCTCTTGTTATGGCCGCTGGTTGAAAAGCTGCAAGATAACAGCTTTCTGCTGCTTTAAATTCCAATCAAAACAATGCAAAATGATCTCTAAAGAAGACGAATGAAGCTGTCCACCTTTCAGAACAGTTAGTAAGTAGACAGGCTAGTGAAACAAATCTGTAAGCTAAAGCAAATAATATTCACATAACTCACACAGAGATAATTAACGCTCAGCTTCCAACATCTGATTGTTAAAGGAATAGGATCACCAAAAAAAGGATCAATTGTATATACTACCCACCCCCCGAGGCTCTCTATGGCCCCAGAAAAAGGTTTTCTATCGAGTGGCGTTAAGGAGAGCGGAGCGCCCGAAGAATGAAAGCATATCGGTGCAAACAGACTTAGACAGTAGGGTTGCATGATATTGGCGAAATGTGATATTGCGATATCGATATATTTTTAGACATATGTAAAATTACAAAAGTTACGGGAAAACGCAGTAGTCTTAGTATGAAAGACCGAAAATCTGCATAAGGAGGCAGGTTGGGAGGGTGGATGGGTCAAACAACATAGGACTTTCACCCAGGAGACCGGGGATCATGTCCCGTTCTTGTCCCGCGTGTCACTGAAACGTACATTTTGTAACCCCACCCATGACCTTTCCCTAAACCTAACTGTCCCGTTCTTGTGCCCCATGTCAGTTAAACGTACGTCCCGACCCAGAGTGTAAAAAAAAATGTAAAAAGGAGACTTTAGCTTCACACTAAAGGAGACTTTTTGCGTCAGTAACAAATGCCAAAGGCACCTGACCAAGCGTTGCTTTTTGACACGCTGGGAGTGAGAATGTGTTGGAGGTACCCATCCCCGGGACCCGTCACAATCTCAACCTGCAAGTAACTAATGTTGTCAAATAAATGTATGTAAATATTGGCTTTCAAAAGTGGAGTAGAATACATCAAGTAGCATAAAATGCACGTCAAAATGAGTAAATGTAAATACTTACATTCCACCACTGCAAAATAGTCAGCATCTTTGGAAGATTCCCACTACTATCACTACTATAAATCCCAAAACGGCTAAATGCATGCAGATCATAGCTACAATTATAAAGAAAACTGCAGCGCACATTTACACTTGACTGGTTTCTGATAGATGTTGGACCCTCGCTTGTTACAGTTGTTAATAACGCTGCCCAGCAGCTCGTACTGATCCGCAGAGAACATCACAAGTTTCTTTGTTCTCTATTGATGAGCACTTGTCACACACACACACACACACACACACACACACACTAAATCCAAGTGGGGGAACAGTCTCTCTCAGCGGCTGGCTGTGTCTTACTGTGTGATCAACAGGGGTTGGAAAATTACTCTGCAGAGCTTATTACACACACACACACACACACACACG
Organism: Sander lucioperca; assembly: GCF_008315115.2. Lineage (NCBI taxonomy): Eukaryota > Metazoa > Chordata > Actinopteri > Perciformes > Percidae > Sander > Sander lucioperca. Next base: position 28,134,214 of record NC_050190.1, on the reverse strand, counting down.
CACACACACACACACACACATACACACACACTTGGGGTCTGATGTTATTGTAAGTTGTTATTATTTGAAACGGTGCTTTCTTCCCACCAAAACCCTCTCTCAGTTTGCTTTGTGTCTAAACAGTGTTTTGTTGTCGGTGTGAATATCAGCTCTGAATTAGCAGGTGATCTGTTTGCACCTGGAGAAACACCGCTTACACACTGTGATTATTATAACATCTTCAACAGCAGCTCTAACGCCCACACTGTCCTGCAGCACTTTAGGAATAAATGCATGACATCCCCTTTCATCGATCCGTACATTTCCAAAGGTAAATGATTAACGATCGTGTCATGTATTGATTGATGCGCCGCTTTGCATGATGGAATATTGACACGAGTCCTCACTCTGAGGCTACATTTACATTGCTACGTTTTGGTTTTTAAGCGGAGTTTTGAGCCAAAAGTGATCTCGGTGCACACAAGTGTTTTTAGCTCCAGTAGAAGAACTAATCTCCGTTTAAACTAACACGCCCAAACCAAAATATCTCATTAACATTCTGGTATACTGGGCATAAACAGGAGGCAGCATGTTTACTCCGCCCGTTGCTGGTAGTTGCCATGGTAATGTTAGTAGCTTAGTCTCAGAGACCGAGATGCCGTGACCCAATTGGGCGGAGAAACGTTGACGTCAGTGTCGGTGTTGCCAAAGGTCTCCGTTTTGCATCCGTTGAGACAAAACGGGTCAGAAGAGTTTCCTAATGTCTCCGGTTTAGGGGCTCGGAAACACCAGAGCAGGGGGAATGAGAGGGGGAAACACCAGAGCAGGGGGAATGAGAGGGGGAAACGCCAGAGCAGGGGGAATGAGAGGGGGAAACGCCAAAGCAGAGGGATTGAGAGGGGGAAACGCCAGAGCAGGGGGAATGAGAGGGGGAAACGCCAGAGCAGGGGGATTGAGAGGGGGAAACGCCAGAGCAGGGGGAATGAGAGGGGGAAATGCCAGAGCAGGGGGAATGAGAGGTGTAAACGTAGCAATGTAAATGTAGCCTGACTCCTTTGCTTTTCTTTCTACTCTCTTCTGTCAGAAAATCCTCTCAGAGCATTCAGCACCCGCTTCGCAGCAGAACCAGTCGGCCGAAAAAAACTCTTTGCTGGGCGGCGGTCGAGGCGTTGCCGTGGCGAACCCGCGATCCGCCCTATCCCCGCTGACCAACTCGCTCCTGGAGCAGCTGGAGGCGCGTATCAAAGAGCTGAAGGCGTGGCTGCGGGACACCGAGCTCCTCATCTTCAACTCCTGCCTGGGACGGGACAGGGACGCCGCGGAGCAGCTCCACAGCTTCAAGGTAGGAAACCCAGGGGAACATCTTTCTTTATTTTTTTGAACATGTCACAAAAATGTTGATACAAACACAGAGTAAAACTTATAAGAAATAATAAGAAAAACAAATGAAACAAAAGTTGCGGTGTTTATTCATGTACAGTCACATTACTTCTCTTTACTAGCTTTCAAATATGCGGCAAAGCTTTGGCCAATCAGCATTACGCTTTAAAAATAACTTGTCGGCTTTGAATGTGTGTGTGTGTGTGTGTGTGTGTGTGTGTGTTGCTGCTAAGTATAGTAATACATCGTCTTAATGAGGCCCGATGAAGGCAGCGCTGTTTTGAAGCGATGGATGTATAGAGGAAACAGCAGTTAGCCTTAAAAGCCACGGGACGCTAACAGGATATTAATCAGCCCTACATCACACAGCGAACAGCTAGCTGCGCTGATTAGCCTAGCCCTGGTGTGTGACTGACAACCAAAGACACACACACACACACACACACACAGTCATACAAATGCACACGCTGAAGTAGAAATGCAGACAGGAGTGCATTAATTCATGTATTTGCGTATATGTGCCCACACACACACACACACACACACACAGAAGTATGCAAATGAGTGACACAACCATACGCACACAGACGCATAAATAAGTGAATGCATGGGAATATAAAGATTAGTTAAGTCACTCACAAAGTTGCGAACATTCAAAAAGACACACACAAAACTCAAAGATATGATTTTATTGAGTTGGGAAATCAGAACAAAAGTGACTTTTTGTCCGGTACGTAGCTTTTCAAAACTGTAGTTTGAGTCATAAAGGATACAGGAAGTCTTTTTCCCGGGATTAATCTCTTTAGAAAAGATACAATTTAATGACGCCCACTCCCCCTGAATGGCACATCCCAGCTACAGCTTAATACAGGTATATTCAGACAGACCATATGAGAAAAATAATGTGTGTTTTGAACGTTAAAGCAGGTAAACATGTTTAGAAGTAGAAACCTAAAAGACAAGTGTGAAGCTGAAAGTTATAGGTCCTCTTTAACGTGTGATGTGTTTGCTCAGAAATAGTTGTTTCCTGGTTTGGATCATTTCAAGTTTTGTTCTCATCTTTTAACTACTTCTTCCAGTTTGAAATGATTGAAAGACCCTCCTTCATACCACAGAATGACATGTCACAGAATTGTCATTTACATATTTATATTTACAGCTATGAGAACTGATCAGTGCCACATTCAGTCGTCTTGTTCTGGGACATAATATTATGTTAGTTCCCATAACTTAACAATGCAATATTTTAGCCATATGAAATTATTATGTGACACTAAAGAAGTGTTGCAAGTGTGAATGTTGTGAATGCGAGGCTGTAACTTGATATGCATGTGTCACATTATATTTGGAAAAATTGAGCTCCCATTCATGTTATTAAGATGTTCAACCAAGAGCACAAAAGATGAACAAAAACCTTTAGAGTTTCAAAACCACGAAAACCTGTCCATGAAATCAGCCGTGTTTGAACAGTGTCATGGTATTTATGCGTGATGTCATCAAACGTCACGGCAATCAGGCGGAGAAGAACAAGTCGTAATTTGGTCTGTATTGATAGACACACACATACACACAAACACCGGCTGCCTAAATGATGAAACTGTATAGAAACAAGACTATATATGAAGAAAGTGAGCCAAGCCGCTCCTAGTTTTGATCCTTGTCGCAGCTCTCAGTGGGAAGCCATTGATTTCTGGCCGCAAGAAACCCTGAGCTTCGGGAGAAATGAAGATTGGAAATATTGATAGCAGTCATTTCTATGGAAAGAGAGAGAGAAAGAGAGAGAGAGAGGCTAAATGGAGGGAGTGTGGCTCCATTTTAAGAGAAGTCGGCTCCATTTTAGCGATCATTTGTCTGTTTTGGGGCGTTTGAACTCGTAAATGGGTTCGATTTCTGCGCTGCAGCTTATTACTGTACGGCTTTATGAGAAAGCAGCGGGGGTCGGCAGGAGCACACACACACACACACACACATTGACAAAAATATTATTGCAAAAGCACACACTTATAGGCCTAGATATATTTCTAAAACACATGCATACAAATGTACGAAGACGTTTCAACAAGACAAAATGCTGCAATAGGACCAGCACTCACTTAAACCTACACAAAGACATTCATATCTGTTCAAACAAAAACACCAAAGTAACTTCCCGTTCAAGGTGACTAGCTAGTGTAAAAATGAAATCTCCCAATGAGGGAATAATAAAGTTCTTCTTATGTGTGTCTAAGATTTCTGCTACCACACAAGCACAATGGAGGTGGATGGCATTTTAAAAGTAGTCTTCTTTGGGACTACTTTCTGAAGAAGAGACGATCCCTATGAAAGTTCTGGGGATTGTTGTCTGGATTATCCAAACTGTTTCTATTCACCTGTGTTTTCTTGTGGCGGAGGAGGAATGTTAGAAACAGAAATCTCAAAACCTCCATGGTTGATACTACCCGGCTCAAAAGTTTCCATGTTGTATGAGAAGCCCCTAAATGTGCTATGAATGAAATCATAGCAGATACTGGGCTTGTACATGACAACAGATCTGTCTCCTTCGAAGTAGAGGATAGAACCAGTTTGATGTCCAAGGGGGCTTTCACACCTACAGTATCTCGATTGGTCCGCACCTTCGGACTTTTCAGCTTGATCTGAACCAACATTACAGGTGTGAAACCTCCTCTTGGCCACGGTCCGGATCAAACAGACGAAATTTGGACTGACCAAAAGAGGTAATCTCAGTCCGTTCCCGTGTCTTGCTTCTTAACATCGCAACAAAACAAAAAGAGTAGGGGAGAGCAGCAGTCAGATGAAAAAACTCCGACCCAGAGAGAGGATACGAGAGGACAGGGGCCCGTCTGCAAACCGATCAGTTATAAGTATCTGGAGACGCAGCTCACGTATGTGATGACGGCAGGACGTAGTTTTGTCACGTAGAGATCTTTAGTGCGCTCGCATAACTGCAGTGTGAAACCAAACTTACCAGATCAAATGCAAAAACTTTGGTCCGGACCTTGGTTTGGACTTTGAGGTGTGAAAGCCCCCTAAAGCCCAGAACAGACCTCCTGACTGACTGACTGTGACAGACTGTTCAAAGATTTGCAATGAGACAAAACTGTTTTCAGATCGTCGCGGCGAAAAGTTTCAGCGGTCTGAACCGGCCCGTCTCAGCTCGAGTTAAACCAGCTGGTGGTGTCGCTGCAACTCAGCTGGTCCAGTCTCCAGAGGCTGGTTTTAGAACGTAAGAGACATCTCCTGTTTCAACAGCCAATAGAGAAGTCAGCTGGTGGAGTCTCCAGAGGCTGGTTTTAGAATGTAAGAGATGTCTCCTGTTTCAACAGCCAATAGAGAAGTCAGCTGGTGGAGTCTCCAGAGGCTGGTTTTAGAATGTAAGAGATGTCTCCTGTTTCAACAGCCAATAGAGAAGTCAGCTGGTGGAGTCTCCAGAGGCTGGTTTTAAAACGTAAGAGACGTCTCCTGTTTCAACAGCCAATAGAGAAGTCAGCTGGTGGAGTCTCCAGAGGCTGGTTTTAAAACGTAAGAGACATCTCCTGTTTCAACAGCCAATAGAGAAGTCAGCTGGTCAAATCAATTACAAACTATAGAAATAAAATTATCCATAATCCATTTAAATGTCTATGTTACAAACTGTCAACTGGTCAAAATGGCAGAGTTTTAGGCGGAGGCTAAACGGGCGCCCGTATGTGGTTGCTATGGAGATGGTACACGGTGTAGTCCCGTGGGTGTAAACTGGCAGCTTTCAGAACAGTGCATACCAGTGCGTTGCAAGTTTCTACTTGTCTCGTCCCGAATCTTTGGCCTGAACTGGGCTTATTTAAAGAATAACTTAACACCAGGCTAAAAAACATTATTACACCCCAAAATATCTCTGTTTTACCTGTAACCAGGGTGCAATTTACTTGGGGAGATGTGTGGGATTTCCCCCTTTCTGGTCTACATATCCCTGCCTCTGCTGAATTATTTTTTATCCCCGGTGGGGACAAAATGTATTCACCCCCATCAAAGGGATCAATGCTACTTCACCAATAGACCATATATTATATACCTAAAATAGAAGTATTTTAAACTAAGTAAAGCGCTGTAACGTGAGCCAGCGATAGAAGATAAAATCTGAGCAGCAGTATCTGGTTGTATTTAGCCGCTACAGAGCTCCAGGACGCCGGCTACCAGCGGCAGTTGTTTAGCTGCCAACAGGTGACTGTGAGCCGGCTACAGAAACCCGCCAGATGACGGTGCTTTCAGGGGCCGTGGTAGTGGAGTTTAGCCAGAAAATGTGATGCACCGATAACAGTTAAGTTTAGGCACCAAAACGACTCGTTAAGTTTAGGAAAAATAGATTATTTTCCATTGACGTTCATAAATAAGTGTTTTGGCATGGCTGGCCGAGTGGCACTAACATTATATCCATGGTGGTATTGGAAGGAGGATTTAATTCTTGCATGTTTTGTTGTGCATGTTCAAAAAACATCTCCCCTCCCCCCCTCTGGTTTTTTCACAAATTGCACCCTGCCTGTAACCACACCCAACGGTGATGTCACAGGGTCCTGCAGTACAACTCTACATCACTGCAGCGAGGTGAGAAGTTAACCCCCTGTAAATGAGCAGAAACAAGATTTTTAGGAGGTATTAAGTTACTCTTTACTCCCTCCCCTCCTCCTCCACCTGTCTGCCGGTAACCTGGCTCTTAATTGAATTAGCGCTCCTTTAGGGTACGGCGTCAGCCAGACGTTTCTCCAGCAGGCCCCGGGCCTCCGATGACTCTCTATTGTCGCGGAGACGCTCTCGGGGCCGGACACACCGAGAATTAATAGACTGAGCCACACACACACTCATACGCACTCATGCGCACACACACACACACACACACACACACACAGTGAAGGCAGGTACAGACACAAACACTCAACTGCTCTCAAATGTGCACAGATATAGAGAGGGAGAATAAATCTCTCTCTCACACACACACACACACACACACACACACTGACCGCTCTGTGTTTCCTGCATCATCTCACTTTATCTAGTTAGCTTCATGTTGTATTGTCACTGCAGACAGCTGAGTACCAGATCCCAAAATCTAAAGAATGTTTTCAAATGTAACGATTTTATCGCTTTTCAAAACAAAAGAAATCTTTCTGTTGATTTTCTTTAAATCTGGTTCTTAAATTAAAAGTGTTTGGATTTTAGAAAATCAACAAGTCCCCCAAATTATCCCCGGATATCTGTCGTTTCTTCCTACCCTCTAAAGCGACCCACCGGAGCGTTTTCCGTCCTCATATCTAAACCAGAGAACGCAACGGTCGCGGTTTGGTTAGTTAGGTTTAGGCACAAAAACTACTGAGTTAAGTTTAGAAAAACATAGTGGGTTAAAATAAGACACTACTACATTTCTTTTTAAACGGGACATGAAAGTCCTGTGTTTGCGTCACCCAATGAAATAATAATGTGGCCCTATTATAATAACCCTATTTCTCTCAACACGTCACCTTGATGAGGCGTCTGGATGAAATGTCACAGAGAACATCAACATGTTCATATGACGATAACTGCACATTAAACCACCAATTATCACTCATTCTGTTTATTTAAGTCCTGTGATCATGTAACAGATATTATTACAATCTTTACTTTCCTGTTATAAAAACAATTTGGTGATTTACTAAATAAATATTCTTCATCACAAGACAACAGTGTCAAAATGTAACTGTCATCAGGAAATAACCATTTAGTGAAAGGAAGTCAGCGGATATTCTGAGATCATGGGGTGAGTTTTTGCCAAAAAATGTTTTTAAAAACATTGTGTCCGCGGTGACCTTCCGTATAAAATGGAGGCGATAACATCATATGTCTTTCTTTCTTGCAAATGGAAACGGGTCAGTGTTCATGTTCAGAGCTCCTTCAGTCACACACACTGTCAGGGGGCGACCTCTGGACACACACACACACACACACACACACACACAAAACCAAGGAACACAAACAGAACTACAACCAAGAAACGCGCACGCACACACACACTCCCACGCACACACAGATGCTAGCATAGATTGTAGATATCAGTGTGAGCGTTTAGCTCATTCTTCTGAGGTGAAGCTCAACAAACTGCCCTCCTCTGTCTCTCTATCTGCCTATCTGTCTCTCTTCTCTTTATCTTTCCGTCTCAATTCTCCAGTTTTTTCCCCGCTTCTTATGTCTCTCCCTTGTTCCGTGCATCGTCCCGTCTTTTTTCTGGCCACCCTTGCTGCATCTCTTTTCTAGTTATCAGTTTCAGCTGCTCCCTCCCTCCCCTGCTGTTGACAGTAGATGAACCTGTCCTCCCCTACTGTTTGTTACCCGCTACCCCCCCACCACACACACACACACACACACACACACACACACACCCCTGCCTCCGTGCTCTTTGCCCTCCGGCCCTCCTCATCATTTGTAGCACATGCCCCCCTACCTCCTTCGGTTCTATTTCCAGCTCTCCGTCCTCCTGCCGTTTGTGGGATTTGAATCTGCCCTTTCTCGGACCAGTCGTGACTCAGTGTCCCGCCTGCCGTCCTAAAACATAAGTCTGTATTCTTATGATTCTCAGGGACACATCACACATAGAGCTGCAAAGATTAAATGATTATTCAAATAGTTCACTAGTCAACTATTAAGATAATCGCCCACTATTTGAGTAATTTTTTTATAAAATCAGTCAGATTTCTGACTCAAATATTATGAAATAAACTGAACAAAGTCCCAGTGTGTCATATCTGCATCTCAGCCACAAATAGAGCAACTAAAAATAATTTTGATAATCGATGAATCGGTTTGAGTCATTTTTTATGAAAAAACTGTAAAACTTCTCTGATGTCAGTTTGTTAAATGTGAATATTGTTCTAGTCTCTTCTCTCCTCTGGGACAGGAAACTGAAGATCTTTGAGGTGTGGACAAAACAAGACATTTGAGGACGTCATCTTGGGCTTTTGGGAAACACTGGTCCACGTTTTATTTTACCATTTTCTGATATTTTAGAGACCAAACAACAAATAGTTTAATCAAGGAAATACTCGACAGATTAAACAACATGAAAAATAATAATTTAGTTGAACCTTATTCGTACGCTGCTTTTGACAAAATCATCATCATTTACATACTCTGTTCATCTGTTCGTAACTCTTAACCTCCTTGCGTGTATTTATGCTTTATTTCAGCATCCAGCAAAGTGGATTGATTATGATAGCTACATACTCATAAGTATTTTATTAGTAGGATAACCCCTTGAGATGAATCATCTCATTTTCGAGGGGGTCCTTAAAACAATTAAACAGTAAATACAAAATACATTCATACATACACACAGCATTCCCAAGCCTGACTGCTCCAACACCAACTGATCGCCCCCCCATATACACACAAGTAAAAACACAGTAAATTTACATACATCCTAAATGTGCTACAAGGATGGATTGGCAGCTGGGCCAAGTGGGCGGCCGCCCAGGACTCGAGACCCTCAGGGGCCTCAGTACAACACACAGTTAATTTTTGCCCCGGGGCCCCCGAGTGGGTTAATCAAGCCCTGACATTTCGTGGCAGTTGCATGTATGTGTGTTGCCGGAACAAAAACACTGGCAGTGAACCTGCACACGACTGCCAGGACACAGATACACACTTGAATTTGGCTGTTTTTGTAATTTATTTCTGCACAGAATGAGGATCCTCCGTCTCCCTCCAGAGAGGAAAACACTTTTACAGCCAGTATGAAAAGGAACAAACAATAACTCTTTCAACATAAACATAAAGTGTGAGTGTTGTATTAAGATACAACCTAGACACAGCCAAACCTGCCCTCCAACTTTATTTTAAAGGTCCCATGACCTGCTGCTTTTTGGATGCTTTTATATAGACCTTAGTGGTCCCCTAATACTGTATCTGAAGTCTCTTTTATATAGACCTTAGTGGTCCCCTAATACTGTATCTGAAGTCTCTTTTATATAGACCTTAGTGGTCCCCTAATACTGTATCTGAAGTCTCTTTTATATAGACCTTAGTGGTCCCCTAATACTGTATCTGAAGTCTCCTTTATATAGACCTTAGTGGTCCCCTAATACTGTATCTGAAGTCTCTTTTATATAGGCCTTAGTGGTCCCCTAATACTGTATCTGAAGTCTCCTTTATATAGACCTTAGTGGTCCCCTAATACTGTATCTGAAGTCTCCTTTATATAGACCTTAGTGGTCCCCTAATACTGTATCTGAAGTCTCCTTTATATAGACCTTAGTGGTCCCCTAATACTGTATCTGAAGTCTCTTTTATATAGACCTTAGTGGTCCCCTAATACTGTATCTGAAGTCTCCTTTATATAGACCTTAGTGGTCCCCTAATACTGTATCTGAAGTCTCCTTTATATAGACCTTAGTGGTCCCCTAATACTGTATCTGAAGTCTCTTTTATATAGACCTTAGTGGTCCCCTAATACTGTATCTGAAGTCTCCTTTATATAGACCTTAGTGGTCCCCTAATACTGTATCTGAAGTCTCTTTTATATAGGTCTTAGTGGTCCCCTAATACTGTATCTGAAGTCTCTTCCCCGAAATTCAGCCTTGGTGCAGAATTAGAGCCACTAGAGCCATAGGCAGGCTGGGGCAACTCATATTAATGTTAAAAAACCTCATAAAGTGAAATTTTCATGCCATGGGACCTTTAAAAAAATTATGCTTAAACATATACTTTTCTGCGTCTAGGGGTCTCTTAATCAAAACAATAACAAAAGAGGCAGTTTGGTGAAGTTGTGAAGCAGCGTGGGATCATGGGAGCTTCATGGGAAGTAGTCTTTATGGCATCCAGCTTCTCCTTGTTAGGATTCCTTCAGTGTTCATCCATCAGGTCAGGAGGTTTTTATCCGCACAGGTCTCCTTCTCTCTAGTCTGGCATAGCGCTGCGGAGGAGGGTCTGGCTAGTCCACACAGCATTCTGGGATGGGAGAAAAACGTGCTCTGATTTATTGACATTTCTGTAAACCAATCACAATCGTCTTGGGGCGGGGCTAAGCGCCGGACGGAGCCGCGGTGCCGCTGCAAAATAGCCTCGGGAAGGAACTTGTTTTGGTGGAACATGTTTACGTTCAAAAGTTGTTTTGGCTGTCTGGATTTACCCTGCAGAGATCTGAGGAGCAGATAAATCCACCGTAGTTTAAAATTACAACAAAAGAAAGAGGAAGGTAACGGACACCCAGCCGAAAATATAAAGACATACGGCAGAATTTCCAGCGGCAACGAGCAATCCTGGAAGTGGAAGGTCGTGGATATAGACTACCTTCCTCTTAAACTAACGGACATGCTGATTCAAACAGAAAACAGTGGGAAAAAAGCACCTGAAAAGGCAATATAACGGCCTACAAGTCCAGCTGAAATTATTAGCTGATTAAACACACAACTGTTTGGATCCTTTCCACTTTGTACAATGGGAGGATTCTTCTGCATTGAGTACTTTTGCTTTTAATACTTCAACTACATTTTCCTGACGATACTTATAGACTTTTAGTAACATTTTCAATGCAGGACTTTTTACCTGTAATATAGTATTTTTTTATAGTGTGGTATTAGTACTTTTACTGAAGTAAAGGATCAGAATACTTCTTCCACCGCTGCTGAGCGCTCGACATCGTTTCTTTTAGGTTTCAGTGAATGTTTTCGGCAGATGCCGAATGTTTGTTTGTATGTCTGCCACTCTGGATGCTTCACTTCAATACGCACTGTCCACAAACTACAGCTCCCCCCCCTCCAGCTAATAGAAGGTGACAGCGAGGCTCTGATATCGATACCTGCTGCATGATGAGGATTAAAGATCCGCCGACTCCCCGCCAAGAACACAGACTGTGTGTGTGTGTGTGTGTGTGTGTGTGTGTGTGTGTGTGTGTGTGTGTGTGTGTGTGTGTGTGTGTGCGTGCGTGCGTGCGTGCGTGCGTGCGTGCGTGCGTGCGTGCGTGCGTGCGTGCGTGTTTTGATTATACCTGTGTGTTTGTGTGTTTCTTGGTTCAATTTGTGTTCCTTGGTTGTGTGTGTGTGTGTGTGTGTGTGTGTGTGTGTGTGTGTTTTGTGTACGCCCCGCTGGTGTTTTTTGAAGAGGTGTTTTCTCGTTAAGAGTTGCTCGTTAGGGGTTGAAGGCGAGCAAACAGGTGAGACGTTGCCGCAGCAACGGCACCACCAAACACGATCAGACTTTCATCTTCATCTGCTCGGGAGGAGAAGAAAACCACTCAGCTCTTTCATCTGCTTGAAGGAGTGGAGACAGAGAGAGACTCAAAAGCACAGAGTAAAGAAAAAGAAGAAGGAGAGATTAAGCAGAGAGAAAGCAATGAGTGACAACGAGAGGCAGAAGGAGAAATAGAAAGATAAACAGAAGGAGGACATAGGAGAAGAGAGGGATGGCAATAAAAAAATGGAAGAAAACGACTTAACCTGCTAAAAGTGCAGGAAGAAAACAGACGATGGAAAAAATGAAGCAGATTGAGATGAGGTTATCTTGTGTTTGGAAATCTCAACTTTTCACGAGCTGACATGTTTTCAGTGTTGTGACCACGCCCTGGTGGCCGGTTAGCTCAGTTGGTAGAGTGGACGCACGTATGCAGAGGTTTATTCCTCGACGTAGAAGGTCCAGGGTTCGAATCTGACCTGTGACGGTTTTCCTGCATGTGTTCCCCCCTCTCTCTCTCCCCTTTCATATCTCTCTACTTTCCTGTCCAATAAAGGCAGAAATGCCCAAAAAAAAAAACATAGTATAGTTAAAACTTAGTATAGTTTATTTTGGATATTTGTTTTTGGTCACTTACAACATTTAATACATATATAAATATATAAATTATATACATAACAAACAAAAAACAAACAGACAAACTAACTAACGGAACAAAAAGATGAGAAAAGAAAGAACAAAAGATGTACAAGGAACAAAACGGGACCGAAAAGATGTAGGCTGAAGCCTAAGCTTATTACACCTACCATTTTAACATTAATTATAATCATTCAAACAAAGGAATCAAAGAAAGCATAAAGAAAGTTACAATGTTAAGCTTGAGTTACCCCCCTAGAGATGTAACTTTATTTGGCTAAAGACTAGGCATGGGCTGGTTACCGGTCTCAAGGTATACCGCAGTTTTAAAAAGTCACGGTTTCAAAGCCACTCAAATTTTTCATCATACCGTTCCGGCACTTTCTTCAAAAGGACAGAAAGTGCAGTGTAGAAATCCCTCTCCCTGCCAGTGTTCAGTGTGTTTAAAAATCAAATACATTGTGTTCAATAGAAGAAAAGTAGTTTTTTACGCAGACATTTCAAAATAATCAACACATTCTCATGAACGGGTTCGTAGGATGTCGTACGAAAAGTTACGCACACTAAGGACCCTATCTTGCACCCGGCGCAGCACAAAGCCCGACGCAAGTGTCTTTGCTAGTTTAAGACCGACGCAGTTGTCAATTTCCCGTCCAGCGCCTGCGTCGTTTAAATAGCAAATGCACCAGCGGGAAGTGATCGCGCCATTGACCAACAAAAACCTGGTCTAAAGTCAATAATGCAGCATTTAAGTTATTTTACGTTTAAGTTTTTTACTTTTTTCTGCCGTTAACACGCCCTAAACGCACCTGCGCCAGGCGCTTCACGCCGTGCGCTAAGATCGTTAAAATAGGGCCCCATTGGTTTCAACTTATGACATTCTTGTACACTTTGGCCTTCCGTAGATTCCCTTTCCTACTTTCCCTTTTCCTTTTCTCTCAGTAGATGAACTTGAGGTCTGTGTTGACTCGAGTGACAAGCATCTGACAGAGCGGCAGTTGCTAGCTGTTTACGCCGCTACAGAGCTCAGACACCGGTGCCGCTGCTCCGCATGGTGCTCCGCATGGTGCTCCGCATGGTGCTCCGCATGGTGCTCCGTCAGGTCAGCGGTAGTTGGTGGTTCAGTTACCCCAGAATAGGTGACTGTGAGCCGGGTACAGAGCACCACGAGCTGCCGGTCATTTTGGCAGAGATTACGGTTCCGTTTAGGCAAGAAAAAGTGAGCGTTATCATGCGACGAAAGTTAAGTTTAGGCACCGAAACGACTAGTTAAGTTTAGGAAAAGGTCGTGGTTTGGATTAAAACACTCCCAAGAAACGCCTTTCCTGGGTGAAGATCTTTAGTTTTCCCCGAGAAGCGAACTCCGCTCCCTGGCTTGAAAGTCCTGTATGTTGACGCCCATCCATCCCCCCCGACATCCTCCCTACGTGGCCAGCAGTGTTCTTATACAGCAGCGCTCAATGTGGTGCACACAGCAACAACAAAAAAACGTGGAAATCATACGAATTACAGTGCTTATCTTTTCATAGCTTTTCAAACGTATGGTTCATGAGAACAGGCTGAAATAAAACATTTTAAAGCTGTAATTGCAATACCTCAATACCGTGAAACAGTTATATTTTTGCTGGTTATCATACCGTCAGAATCTAATACCGGCTCATGCCTACTAAAGACGTAGAAGTCGTTTCTCAACCCATAGAGGAACACTTCATCTTTCATTTTACCTGAACATTTTAAAAATCAATAACAAAGCCATTGAGAGGTTTGGAGTTTCTACAGAGGAGGCAGGGGCGATGAAAGGCCAAACATCTGTTATAATATCCAGATGTTTCACCGACTCAGAGCCTAACATTTATCAAAGTTGTGATACTCGTGATAGAAAACTAAACACGGCCCCCGGAGACATCGGTAAGGAGAGAGAGACAAATAGAGCCGGAAGAGAAAATCACCATCTGCTAAAACAGCAGGAAAAGACAGAGAGAGAGAGAGAGAGAGAGAGAAACAAAAACAAGGGATGAAGACAGCGGTGGAGGAAGTATTTACATCCTTCACTTCAGTAAAAGTCCTAATACCACACTGTAAAAATAATCTGTTACAAGTTAAAGTCCTGCATTGAAAATGTTACTTCAGTAAAAGTCTGTAAGTATCATCAGGAAAATATAGTTAAAGGTGCAGTAGTTAAGACTTATAAAACTAACTTGCACTAACAATCACTGCTCATCATCTCATCACTGAGAAGTTGTCGATGTTCAAATTTTTTGGCTAAGTCCTGGATCTTCACAATCCTACCTACAGCACCTTTTAAGTATTAAAAGTAAAGAAGAATCCTCCCATTGTAGAAAGTGTGAAGGATCCAACCAGCTGTGTGTTTAATGGTCTGATCATCTCAGCTGGACTTGTAGCCGTTATATTGTTGGCTAGTTTACTTTAGAATCAAACATTAGATTTTATAAACTACATGTGTTTTATGGTCAGATATCTGAATGTGTAAAGTAACTAGTAACTAAAGCTGTAACAGATGAATGTAGTGGAGTAACTAAAGTAACTAGTAACTAAAGCTGTAACAGATGAATGTAGTGGAGTAAAAAGTACAATATTTCTCTCTGAAATGTAGCGGAGTAGAAGTAGAAAGTGGCATGAAAAGAAAAGACTACAAGTAAAGTACAAGTACCTCAACATTTGTGCTCAAGTACCGTACTGGAGTAAATGTACTGGATGAAAGATGGAGATAGAGAAGGGTGAGGAAGAGAGGAAACTGAGGGCTAGCGAGAGGGAAAAATGGAAAGAGTGATCAGGAAGGAAACAAACTAAACGAGAGATGGAGAGAACAGCCTGTAAAGTGAGATGCAGGAAAGAGAGATGGCTGAGAGAGAGAGAGAGAGTTGTAAAGACGAATATACGGAGAAATGCAGACAGACAGAAGGAGATTGGATTTTATTGATAGCAGCGTTTTAACTCTGCGCGGCGCGTTCGCTCGGCTGCATTAGTGAGAACAGTAAATACTTTCACTCGCAAAGACTTCATATATCCTCCATTTGTTTAATGCTGCTGAATATTTTAAGAGTAAAGCTTTCATCCCTGAGACGTGTGTGTGTGTGTGTGTGTGTGTGTGTGTGTGTGTGTGTGCAGCTAATAACTTAAAATAATCAATAAGCCCCGGTGATGTCAGCTGTAATCTATTTTGACTTTCACAAGAAGGCCGCCAAGCTTTTTGTCACAGAGGTTTCCTTTTAATAAAACGACCACACCGATATAAAGCAGAGTTACTGCATGTCTGAGCCTGGATGGTATGACTCTTTGTTTTTTCCTATTTTAATTTGAGTTTTCCCATCATCCTTTGGGCGGTAGTGGAATGTAACTAACGCCTACCAGACACTAGAAGACTCTGAACAGACTTTGAATAGACTATTCACAGCGCTGTGGAGAGCTGGCAATGCCAGACTATAACTCAGTAAATACAGGAACAAACACACATCGTACACATATTGCTGAAACCACAGAAAAAATACTTTTCTTGTAACATCACGTCCTGTCTAGTCTATATCCTCGACGTTCTACTTCCGGGACTGCTCTGGTGCCGCAGGAAATTCCACAGGATGCATGTCTTTTCACCTTCTCACCTGTTACCTTCCTCTTCCTCTGTGTTGGCGTTCTAAACTCTGGTGGATTTCTGAGGACTATGGTTAACTGCTCCTCAGATGAGAGAGAGAGAGAGAGAGAGAGAGAGAGAGAGAGAGAGAGAGAGAGAGATGAGGAAGAGTATGTAGATGACAGACTTGGTGTAGCTGAGAGAGAGAGAGAGAGAGATGAGGAAGAGTATGTAGATGACAGACTTGGTGTGGCTGAGAGAGAGAGAGAGAGAGATGAGGAAGAGTATGTAGATGACAGCATTGGTGTAGCTGAGAGAGAGAGAGAGAGAGAGAGAGAGAGAGAGAGAGATGAGGAAGAGTATGTAGATGACAGCGTTGGTGTAGCAGAGAGAGAGAGAGATGAGGAAGAGTATGTAGATGACAGACTTGGTGTAGCTGAGAGAGAGAGAGAGAGAGAGAGAGAGATGAGGAAGAGTATGTAGATGACAGCATTGGTGTAGCTGAGAGAGAGAGAGAGAGAGAGAGAGAGAGAGAGAGAGAGAGAGATGAGGAAGAGTATGTAGATGACAGCGTTGGTGTAGCAGAGAGAGAGAGAGATGAGGAAGAGTATGTAGATGACAGACTTGGTGTAGCTGAGAGAGAGAGAGAGAGAGAGAGAGAGAGAGATGAGGAAGAGTATGTAGATGACAGACTTGGTGTAGCTGAGAGAGAGAGAGAGAGAGAGATGAAGAAGAGTATGTAGATGACAGACTTGGTGTAGCTGAGAGAGAGAGAGAGAGAGAGAGAGAGAGATGAAGAAGAGTATGTAGATGACAGCGTTGGTGTAGCTGTAGGCGCTGTGAGCAGTGTGTGTGTGTGTGTGTGTGTGGGAAGAAAGCGTCGTCAGGAATTCATTAGGCTCGTTGGGCGATAACGAGTGCTCGTGGTTTTAATTGACTTAATCAACAAATAGAATTAATCAGAGATTTCTAATTAATGGTAATTGATTGGAATATCCACTGGGTTACTGCGCAAGCAGCCCAAATTTTCCTTCCCCCTCTTTTTATTTCTGTCTCTCCGTACTTTACAGTTTGCCCTTGTCCTCTCTCCTTCTCGTCCTCACTCTGTTGTTTTTCTTTCTCTGGCTCACAAAATCTCTCTCAATTCTTTTTCTTATTTTTATGATTTTTATATATATTAGACATTTTTGTGTCTAAACGTAAACCAAACCTTAACCGTACAGGTGGCAGATCAGACACTTGTTTTTCTTGCTTTTTTTCGTATTTTTTTGTCGTTTCTTTAAACATTTATTTTTTTGTCCCTTTTTTTTTTTTGCAGTTTTGTCGTTTATTTTCACAATTTTTGTCCCTTTCCAATATGTTTGTCACCCTTGCGCAATTTTTTTACGCTTTTGTGTTAATGTGTTTGTACGGCTGTGTATTGGCAAGAATCTGGCGATACGATACGTATCACGATACATGGGTCACGATTCAATATATTGCAATATATTTCAATACTGTGCGTAAGGCGATATATTAGGATTTTTTTTAAGTATAATTTTAGAAAAACTAATATTTAAAAAAAGACATGATGTGCATAAAAGTCAAAGAAGTTTACTTTAGGTAAACAATTCAGTACACAGAAAATCAAACTGCCAGTTTGGGATTGTGGTTCCCAGGTTCTTAGTGAGCTAATGTTTATATGCTAAAGTAGGCCAAAGTTCAGCCATAGCTACGTTGTTAGCTTCTAGGAGCACCGTGGCTCCGTCTGGCACTTAGCGCTGCCCAAGACGATTGTGATTGGTTTAAAGAAATGCCAATAAACACGAGCATGTTTTTCTCCCATCCACAGCGCTGCAGACCTTCCTCCGCAGCTTAGCTATCGTATCGTCATATGTTTTTAAGCTTGATTTATAGTCCTGCAGCGGCTCCATGCAGCACTTTCTCTGTAGCCTACGTAAGTGGCCTGAAGTTTATACTTGTGTGTTGGTGTGTGTGTCGATCTCTTCAAGAGAAGAGCAGGGCCGGCAAGTGTGTGTGTATGTGGGGAGTGTGTGGTAGAGCGAGTGAGAGAGTGACAGCGATTAGCTTCGGAGCGAGTAGCAACTCTAGAGTCATAGTGAGAGAAACAAAGAGTCTCCTCTGTTCTTTCTGACCACGGTGGGAAATCTGGAGCAGGAGAAGTTAACCCTGTCCTTGATTTCATGTTGTTTACGGAGAAGGAGAACCAGGAAATGAGTCAGGGGAAATGCAACGCCACCAAGCCACGGCCGAGCGACATGTAGGTACATTTTTTAAGAGGTGCATGTGTAGCTAGGCCATAGGGTCCGAATCTACACGCACCTACGCTGTCGATTTTACGCAGGACCATAAATTGGCCTTTAGTATCAACACATTTCAAATGTTGCCTAGTCGCAGTCCTGTTTCTCTCTCTCTTTCACTCTCATTTCAAAGTGTTTGACTGTTTAAAACCACTGACGTAGCAACCACACTAACAACCTCCACTCTCCTCTATCCTCTCCTCCCTCCCTCCCTCCCTCCCATCCCTCCCTCCCTCTCTTCACGGCAGGTCTCGGTAATTAGATTGTGGAGATGAGGAGGTGGAGGAGAGTTAAGAGGATTTTGTTTTTAGGAGAGGTAGATTTAAGAACGAGAGAGATGGGGGGGGGGTGGAGTGGGAGAGAAGAAGAGCGATCGAGCTTTAGAGTGAGAAGAGAAGGAGAGAGAGAGTAAGTAAAGCAGGAATTAAAGGAAGGGGAGAGTAGATCCTCTTCTTTTTGTTTATCCAGAGTCGGTCACCCCTTCCTCCTGAAAGAGGATGTTGAGTGACAGGCGGAGAAGTACATGAAGAGAGAGAGAGATAAAGACATCACTTGTTCTTTTTGTGTGTCTCCTGTTGGTCGCCCTTGAATTTAACCACGAACAGACGACGAAAACAGAAGACAGAAACAGCATTACACCCTGAGAGAACTTGGATTAAATTTCTAGAGTATTTAAAAAAAGAGGATTTCTGGGGGGAGAGGATGTTTTTGTTGCTTTAAAAAAATAAAAATAAAAAAGTCAGTTTTTACACATTTTTAATACATTTTTTTCAATATTTTTGCCGCTTTTTCCGACACTTCAATTTCATTTCTCTGTGGGCTCTTTGCGACAGCGGAGAACATGAATATTCGCTTGTTTTCCTGACAGAGTACCATAATGCCAAACACTGAGGTGTTGATTCTCACAAGTCAAAGAAGCAAAAACAGAGATCCTGAGGCCACCATATTGGACACACTTGTTCCTTTTTTTTTTTGCATAAAACTATTAAAATGTAAAAGTTTTGTTCATCAACACAATATAGTTTTTAGGAATCACGCTCTGATTTCCCAATTTTACGTTTCAATTTCAATTCAGTTTTATTTATAGTATCAAATCATAATAAGAGTTATCTCATCACACTTTACAGATAGAGTAGGTCTAGACCACACGCTGTAATTAACAAAGACCCAACAATTCTGGTAATTCCCCCAAGAGCAAGCATTTAGTGCAACAGTGGCGAGGAAAAACTCTCTTTTAGGCAGAAACCTCAGACAGACCCAGGCTCTTGGTGGGAGGTGTCTGAAGATGCCGGTTGGGGGTGTGATGAACAATGTCAATTATAGTAACGGTAAAGATAATGGAACTGTGACTAGAAATAGTAGTTGTTGTAGTTCATGGCGTAGCAGGGCACTGCAGGCCGGCAGGATGTAGCAGGGCACTGCAGGCCGGCAGGATGTAGCAGGGCACTGCAGGGCGGCAGGATGTAGCAGGGCACTGCAGGGCGGCAGGATGTAGCAGGGCACTGCAGGGCGGCAGGATGTAGCAGGGCACTGCAGGGCGGCAGGATGTAGCAGGGCACTGCAGGGCGGCAGGATGTAGCAGGGCGTAGCAGGGCACTGCACGGCGTAGCAGGGCATAGCAGTAGCAGGACCACGGCGACAGCTGCAACCATGATTTAGGTGCCACCCTAATCCAGGGAAAACTGCAGGGTGAGAAAACATAAGGGCTCTGGGGAATAAACTCCAGAGTCTCTAATTTCTAAGTTTGGTTGTCTTTATCTTTTCTATCCCCCCCCCCTTGTCTCTTTTTTTGTAACTCGCTTCAATCTTCTATCTCTCTCTGATTCTCTCTTCACACTGCCTCTCCTCTTCCCCTCCGTCGACCTACCTCGCACTTGTTTTTCGGGGCTTTTCTGTCCATCGCATCCCTCCCTCTACATCTTCTGTCTCTTTCTCTCTATCTTCCTCTGAAGCCACTCCACGGCTTTCCATGTATTTGGGAAGAAAAGCTTTTTAGCAAATATTTGTCCGACTGTGTCTGTAGAGCCCTCTGAGTCAATATGGGCCCAGCCAGGCTCGACCCACCAGAGAGAGAGAGAGAGAGAGAGAGGGGAGGGGAACGTGAGGGGGGGAATGAGAGGGGGATCAGTGCATAAAAACCAGCAGTGCGGAAACAATAGAGACTTAGGATTCTCTCTTCCTCCTCTCTGTCTGAAAATAAACTCTCAGGGAAACGGCTTTTGCTATCTGAAACCAAACTGCAACCATGAAACTGATCACAAAATGATGATCAAAATGATATTTATCAGTATTATATTGGTTCTATCCTCTCTCTTGTTATAGAGACATCGCATGGTTGTAAATGAAAACTAAAATACAGTGTTTTCTCCTGCTTTTCTTCAAGAAAATGTGAGTTTAAAAAAAAAAAAAAAGCCATTTCCCCATACATTTTGTATCTCATTGTTGGTTTTTGTCCCTTTGTGAGTTTTATGTGTCTCTTTGCAGTCGTGTTGTGTCTCTTTTTGGTTCATTTCTGGGGTTTTTGGGTTGTTTTGGGTCTCTGTGGTCATTTAGCGTCTCTCTGTAGTCGCTTTGTGACCCTTTGTGGTAGTTTTGCGTATCTTTTTCACATCATTTTGAGCCTATTATTATCACCATATATGTGTCTAAAATGTTGAAAAAGCTATAGCAGATAATAAATAAATAACACCCAAAAAGCTTAAAGACAAAACTTAAAGCTAAAGAAGTCTGACTACAATCATTAGATCTGAGAAAAGCCTTTTAGTGACATTCATTTGGCTCGGGTTCTGCCCCTAAACCTTATAATGGCAGGGAAAATCCTGAAATACATACCATAAATCCTCAGCTAGTGGCCCGTTCACTTGCTAAACAGAAGTGGCTTTAAGTCTATTATCCCGTGGTACCCTCATGAAGTCTTTCTTGTAAAAAAAGTTGTGTACACATTCATTTCTCAGTAAAATGTATTGTGTTTCCTTGAGGCCTAACATCTTCTGCATGCATTAACTTTCTCATAAAACATTTGCAAAGATGAATATTTGGATCCATTAAAACGTACTGTCACTAATGTGCATGAGATGCGTTAAGAATCAGACTGCGTTGCTTAATTCATTCATTCACACTGACATCTTGTTCATTTTAGCTGATTTCTAATGAGAGGGGTGAGGTTGTTTGGAACCAATCAGTTAATTAGTGGAGACCTTCTTCTACAACGCTGCGGAGGAGGGTCTGGCTAGTCCACACAGCATTCTGGGATGGGAGAAAAACGTGCTCTGGTTTGTTGGCATTTCTTTAAACCAATCACAATTTTATTGGGCGGCGCTAGGCTCCGGGCAGAGCCACGGTGCCTCTGCTAAATAGCTTCAGGAAGGAACTTGTTTTGGTGGAACGTGTACGTTCAAAAGTAGATATCTCTCCGACCAGGGGAAGCAGAATCTGTCCTCTGTCAGAGTCTACATCAGATTCAATTTCAATTCTATTTAGAGTGTCACATCACAACAGGAGTTATCGCAGGACACTTTACAGATATAGTAGGTCTAGACCACACTCCATAATTTACAAAGACCCAACAATCCCCCACACCCCAAGAGCAAGCATTTGGTGCGACAGTGGCGAGGGAAGACACAGACAGATATGGAGGCATATGATTCATAATAATTACAGCAGTTGGTATGATGAACAGTGGCAATTATAGTACCAATAAAGATAATAGAACTATGACTAGAACTAATAGTAGTAGCAGTGCAGGGCCCAACCACAGTACAGGACAAAGTCTGAAGAAAATAGTGCAAAAATACACTTTGGGTCGCATCCATTAGGCGGGCTGTGTCAACAACTGTATTGATTATATGTTGAAGCAAATCATTTCAGTCTCCTGTTAAGCTGCTATCATTTGTTTGCTGACTGTGATGTCAAAGTTATTCCATTACCGAGTGGATGAAATCAGATCCTACAAAAATGTGACTTGTGTTCCCTGCTCAAAAGTCGTGACGGGAAGAACTTCTTCAGCTCGTCAGCTCCTATTTATAGCAAAGGTATTTCTCAGTGAGACTTTCAAAGCTACGGCCGTCGTCCTCCTCCGACTCTTACACGCTGAATTATTGTTCCAGCTTCAATCTAAGTTGAATTCATCTCGCTGTGCTCGCTCCGCGCCGTCTGCTGCAGTTCTTTGGCGCAGAGCGAGTATCACTCAGTCGTTTTGTTGTTGTTTCGAGGCCTCCTCCTTCAACGTAATACACACCTCCTGTTTGGAATAAATTTATCCGCAGCCTCACAAACACAAACACACACACACACACACACACATGCCGGGCTTGTCCTCTTGATCCTGTCTGCCGTATTCTGCATCCCCATCTCTTGTTTAGACAACAGGCGAGCCGCAAATATGCTAAACTGAAGAGAGCGGGAACAGGGAGATGAAAGACAGAAGAGGAAGAGTTGAGTGTGTGTGTGTGTGTGTGTGTGTGTGTGTGTGTGTGTGTGTGTGTGCGTGTGTGCGTGTGTGCGTGTGTGTGCGTGTGTTGTGTGCGTGTGTGCAGGAAAGAGTAAGAGAATCCCATTTCATTGTAATAGTATTTAATATTTATTGGAAAATGTAAAGAAAATGTAAAGGAAGTGCTTTTCAGCGAGCGGGCAGGATTAGCATAAATAGTTTGGGGCTTGGACGTGTTTGGTCCCTGCTGCAGAGGAGGGAGGCTGTCCCCTCGATTCTGACACACACACACACACACACACACACACACACACACACACACACACGCCTGCATGAGTAAACATGCAAACACACACACACTTGCTGACCTTTGGGTGTGAAAACTCATCAGCATATAGTGATTTATAATAGGCACTGCCAATCCTTGTGTTTCTTTTTCCGCCCTTATTTTGCATTTATTAGACAGCAGCAGAGAGGGGGGGATACTGGCTGTTGTCATTTTATTTTACGCACCGTTACTGCTGATCAAGGATCTGTGTGCTGGATTTGACTTTATGCTAATTAATTGTTATGAATGACCTGAATTTAACTGCACCGACCTGCGGAGAATCGGAAAGATAAATGGAAACAAATTCTTTACTGTGGTTTAAAGGAGCAAGCCGGCTTATTACAACTTTGGTCTTCTTTTCGTAGTTTTGTCCATTTCTGTCGGTAATAATAATGTTTTGTACTAATAATAATCTTTATTGATAGAGCACTTTTCAAAATTCACGTTACAAAGTGCTTCGCAAAACAGAAAAATAAAACAGAGCAGTCATGAAAACGATGTTTCTGCAGAAACGGGTAAAAACTATTTGTTGTATTAAAAAAAAAGTGCAGAGTAAGTGAGATAAAAACATTTTACAAAGAATAAAAGACACTTTAAAGGAGGTTCAAGCTCAAATAAAATCAGGAATGCCTCTTCAATGAAAGTATGTTTTAAGAAGGGATTTGAAGGAGCCCAGCTGACCTGTTATCCCCGTTTTACTCACTGAAATAATTGCTGAAATCTGTAAACACATCGACGTCAAAGTCTGATGGTTCAAGAATCAAGAGAGAGTCTGTCTAAAGGCGCTGACACACCGGGCTGATAATCGGCCGTCTGACAGTCTGGCGAGGTCGGTGACTCGAGTCTGATCGGTGTGTTCTGTGCCGTCGTCCCTCCGAGGGGCCGTCAGCCTTCATTTTGGCTGATTTGACATGTATAATCGGCAGGGCGGGCACTGCCAGCAGTCAGACTCAAATGACCCATCTGATTGGTGGAGAGCTAACCCAGAAACGGGGAGCAGGATGAGCGTGACTAGAGTCTCTCAAAATCTGACGAAAATCTTTTAAACTGACCTTTGTCGATCTGAAATGAAGACAGATTCAGCAACTGCACGGCCTATTTCTCTCTTCAAATGTTTTCAGAAACACGTTTCGGTGAACTATTTTAGTCCAATATGAGATCGTATTCTGAACGAGCCGCCATGACAGTCTGGCGTTGAATTTCTGGAGAAACCAGACCCACGTGACACGTTCGTCCAATCAGCTGCCGGTTTTCATTTTTGGGCGACAGTACAGATTAGCACCGCCTGCTGTTATGGAGACGTATTACGTCTCGTCTCTTTGGTGTTCTGAGGAACTTTTTTGACCAATTTGGGGAGACTGATCAGCCCAACTGGCTTTTCTGCTGACGGTCGGCCGTCTGGTTGGTGTGTCTGGGCCTTAACCCAAGGGCGTAACTTTGGGGGTGGGGTTGAGATCGCCACCTACCTAGCAAGGCCGTTTCAGCAGGGGGCCGGGACAAATTATAGCTGGGGGGGTCCAGGAAAATTTGGGGCATCAAACACTTCATTTCCTGCATTCTGCTGAATTTTTCTGCAACAATTAAGAGGGAAGGAGGTCTTTTCTTTGCTTGCCAATTACATTGAATCAAGGAAGCCAACCACTTATCATGTTTAGCAACAGTTATATTTTTCATTTATCATTATAATAAGATATTTAGGGGGGTTGTGTTGGCCAGTTTTGATAAATAGGGGGGTTGTAACCCCTCCATCCCCCCCGTAATAACATTTTGAGCATCAAACAATTGCACAATTTCCTGCATTCTGGTGAATTTTTCTGCAACAATTTGTGCCTTTTCTGCATGCACGTCTTTATTTATGTAAATATTATTATTATTTATATTATATCGCCTGTACTGTTCAAAGCTTGCTGCATATTCAAGACATTACACGCGTTTTCTGGATGTTTTATTAGGGATTATTATGTGGGGAATGTTCCCTTATCACACAGAAAAACTGCATTCCTTTCCACGTCACAACGTGCTTTACAAAACAGCAAAATAAAACAGAGCAGCCATAAAAACATCAGGTTTCTAAAACAAAACGGATAAAAACTATTTGTTGTATTAAAACCTGTACAGAATAGGTAAGAATAGGAAAAACATTTTGAAAGGATTAAAGACAGTTTAAAGGAGGTTCAAGCTCAAATAAAATCAGGAAAGGCTCTTCAATAATAGTCTGTTTTAAAGGTGCAGTAAGCGACAATAATCCAATACAGTTTTGTCAAATTTTTCAAATATCTCACCACGGTCCTTTAACTCTCTATTTTCTGTGTGCGCAATATATCGATACTATATGCGCAATATATCAATATCGCGATATGAGGCTAGATATCGTCTTAGATTTTGGATATCGTAATATGATGCGTTGTCTTTTCCTGGTTTTAAAGGCTGCATTACAGTAAAGTGTAGGGCTGTCCTCGACTAAAGAAATTCTTAGTCGACTAACACTTATATGATTTTGTCGATTAATCGATTAGTTGATGTAATCGACAGAGCTGTGCTCTTTGAGAGGTGGTTAAGACCAGAAAAGCACAATATAAATGTAGTTAATGAACCATCTGTAAAACTGAGTTTCTCCACAATTAATCCTGACACCACTTTACATCTTGTGTTTACCAGAAATGTGTCCATAAGTTTCTTGGAAATGAGTACCGTATTTTCCGGACTATAAGTCGCACTTTTTTCATACTTTGGCTGGTCCTGCGACTTATAGTCAGGTGCGACTTATATATCAAAATATATATAATTTAACATGTTTTTAAATGTTATTTCATACTGAAAACATTACCATCTACAGCCGCGAGAGGCGCTCTAGGCTTGTGACAACTATATGCTGCTCCTAAAGACAACTGAGAAAGAAAAGAAAATCTTATTCTGCAGATTACAAACTGCAGGTAGTAAAATACGCAGCCGAAAACGGTAATCGAGCAGCACAAAGAAAGTTTGGAGTGAGCGAGAAACTTGCGAGGGACTGGCGAAAAGGTTAGTCTTACTGCAATAAAGAAAACAAAGAAAGCTAATCGGCTAATCGCGGGCTGAAAGCAAGATGGCCAGAGCTGGAGGAACGAGTCCACAGATGGGTGCTTGAACAGCGTCCTGCTGGGAGAGGCTCGTCAACGCTGCAGTTACGTCTCCACGCCCTGGTAGTTGTTCTGTGTGCTACTGTGTAGTTGAATAACTGTTAATGTGTTACGTTAACATACCGGACACCTACCGTATTCAGCCCCTTGTTCTGTGTGCTACTGTGTAGTTGAATAACTTGCCTTTCCTGTTCTTGGTCTTGGATTTTGTGAAATAAATTTCTAAATAAATGCGACTTATAGTCCAGTGCGACTTATATATGTTTTTTTCCTCTTCATGACGCATTTTTTGACTGATGCGACTTATACTCCGGAGCGACTTATAGTCCGGAAAATACGGTAATTAAGCATGAATAAGCATAAAAAATGACTCATCAACTAAAGAAATCTTAGTCGACTAAGACCAAAACGACCGATTAGTCGACTAATCGACTAAGAGGTGGCAGCCCTAGTAAAGTGAAGTCATTTTCTGAACCTACCAGACTGTTCTAGCTGTTTCATTATTTACCTTTACCCACTGAGTCATTATATCCACATTTCTGATGGTTATTTATCTAAAATCTCATATATCAACATATATTCACATACATGTGAATAACATGTTGTTAAAGCACCAGTTGTCTTCTATGTATTTGATGTGGGGTTGCTGTGGCTGTTAATGTCAACGATATGGCTTTTATATTGCTACTTTTGGTGTGTGTTGTTTCTTTGTTTTGCTTATGTAAAAGGATAAACTGATGCAGTTGTGGGGAAATATGTTTAGGTTATAAGTAAGTAGTGTTTGTAGGTGACATGCAACTCAGTGTAAGGAGATGGACCGGAGAATAAGAGACAACTGGATTTAAAACATAAAATAAATATTGAAACAACTGGAATATGTTTATGTATACAATTGTTCAATAAGCATAAAATTGAAAATATTAAAAGCACCAATTGTCAATCCTACAATATCGTCGCAATATCGAAATCGAGGTATTTGGTGAAGAATATCATGATATTTGATTATCTCCATATTGTGCAGCCCTAGCGCTGAAGAAAATCTGGGGTTGAAAACAAACAGAAAGGAGTGCACGGGCAACAAAACACTATTTCAGCCAATCGGCAACAGGCAGTGGTAGCATCACTTCCCTTTAAGAAGGGATTTAAAGGAGAGCACTAACTCAGCTGACCTGATAACCTTGTGTTACGCTACCAGATGAATTGCCGTGATCTGTGAACACATAGACATTGCTACACCAAAGTCTGATGGTTCAAGAAACAAGAGATAGTTGTTCTAATTGCTTTATTTGGTTGTTGTAAATGTGTGAAATGCCGTTTATATTCCCTCATCGCACAGATAAACTGCATTTCTCTTCCCTACAAACAAGCTAGAAATGTAAAAACGCATCACTTTCTGCCGCCAGACAGCGACACGGAACAGCACACGGAAGATGCTTCATGTATCTGAATTCTAATAGTTTGAATATTCACTGCGTTTCGCTGACCTTTTTCTCTCTCCTGTCACCCTCCAGTCTCTGTGTTCGGAGGTGCGAGCCCGACGCCGAGGAGTCGCCTCCGTTCTGAAACTCTGCCAGAAGCTGCTGCAGCAGAGCCAGGTGGGTTGAAACATAAATCATAACTAATCTGATTTATTTACTAATTATAACATAATTTATTACGTTACAGTTGACCCGGAAAACAAATCTAAGAAAACTTTTAAACTTGACACGTCCTTTCGTAACCCAGAAAAGAGGAATATAAACTGAAGACAGAGCAGGCAAACTACTTTCAAACGGAAATTAATTTAATTTTCAAGAAAAAGATACTTAAATATACCGTATATTGGCCAGTTACATTTTCAAAAAATTTAAATTAGCTTGATTTTTGCATTTCCTTCTTAAAACCCGGGAGAATTAGTGACTTTGAACCTGACAGCCCCTTCCATAATCCAAAAAAGAAGAATATAAACTGAAGACAGAGCAGGCAAGCTACCTTGCTACTATATGTTTATTATTTTTTGCTCCATTTTTAAGAAAAAATACCGATATAATACCGTTAAAATTTGCCTCTTTTTTTTTTTGCACAAAGAGTTTGTCAAAGACAGACTAGGCAAACTTCTTTGGAACGGAAATGTATTTAAATTAAAAAATGATATGATATAAATATTTATTTATAGTTACATTTTCAAAAATTGCTAAAATTAGCTTTTTTGTACAAAAAAAAATCTTTTTGCATTTGAGTTTGTAGACAGAGCAGGCACACTAACTACTTTGGAACAGAAACTTATTTTGATTTTCAAGAAAAAGATTCTTATATAATATAAACATTTACCGGTAACATTTTCCAATTTTTTTAAAATTAGCTTGTTTTTTGCATTTGCGTTTGTTTTTTATTTCTTCGATTTTTTTTCTCATATTTCCTTAATAAAAACCCGGAAGAGTTAGTGATTTTGAACTTGACAACCCCTTCCATAATCCAAAAAAAGAATAAAATATAAACTGAAGACAGAGCAAGCAAAATACCTTGTTACTTTTATTATATTTTATAAATATTTTCTATATTATATATTATTATATTTATTATTTCTTACTCCTTTTTCAAGATAAAATACCAAATATTTTGCAATTTACATTTTAAATAAAATGTTAAAATTAGCTTTGTTTGTTTCTGAAGACAGAGCAGCAAAACTACAGAACGGAAGTTTATTTCAATTTTCAAAAATAAGATTTTTATATGATATAGTTGACTGTTAAATTAAAAAAAAAAAAATTGCTTGTTTTTTGCATTTGAGTTTGTTTTTATTTCTTACATTTTTTTTTATATTTTCCTTCATAAAACCCGGGAGAATCAGTGACAACCCTTTTAAAGGTGCTGTAGGTAGGACTGGGAAGATCCAGGACTTTTTGAAGAAGTTTAGAAAGAAATTTAGAAATTTGAACATCAACTTCTCAGTCCCTCCCCCCTTTCTGCTAAAGCCCAAAACAGTCTCCTAAGCCCCTCCCCCCACAAGGGAGAATGAATGCATAGCCATAGTTTTATAAGGCTTACTTACTGCACCTTTAATGACTCAGATTAACCTTGAAGAGAGGACTTATATTGATGTACACTCTTTACATTTAATCATATGATTAGTATGATAATTGCTTTCTTAATTCTGAACAAAACTGTTTCTGCTATTCCCCACCTCTGGGACAGTCGGGCCCCATGGCGGAGGTGGGCCCGGAGGCGGATCAGCACCGCGAGGCCCTGCAGCTGCTGTCAATCAACCTGGAGCGGAGGTGGGAGGCGATCGTGATGCAGGCGCTGCAGTGGCAGAACCGACTGAAGAGAGAGCTGGGAGAGCAGCAGGTTAGAGCGCTCTGACATTTACACTTTACATCCTTCACTCTGCTCTGCAGGCGCTTGGCTGACGCACGGTTACACTCACTGAGCATGTCAGAGTTTGATTAGATGCTAAGATGCAGCGTGAAAGACAGATGGTGCTGTGATTGAAGCCACAGTGTTTTAGTTATGGAGCGATCTTTACAAACCCGACACGGTGTCGAGACGTTTTGTGAAATGAGCCTAAACTCTGGAACAACGCACAAAAAAAACTTTGATACGAGCATAGACTGCTCTTTCCTTTTCTGTATTTGTTGTATTTGTTGTTCTACTGTTGTCTCTTTTCATACTACTCTCTACTGTTGTCTCTACATACTACTCTCTACTGCTGTCTCTCTACATACTACTCTCTACCGTTGTCTCTCTACATACTACTCTCTACTCTCTACTGCTGTCTCTCTACTGTTGTCTCTCTACATACTACTCTCTACTGTTGTCTCTCTTCATACTACTCTCTACTGTTGTCTCTCTACACACTACTCTCTACCGTTGTCTCTCTACATACTACTCTCTACTCTTGTCTCTCTTCATACTACTCTCTACTGTTGTCTCTCTTCATACTACTCTCTACTGTTGTCTCTCTTCATACTACTCTCTACTGTTGTCTCTCTACATACTACTCTCTACTGTTGTCTCTCTACATACTACTCTCTACTGTTGTCTCTCTACATACTACTCTCTACTGTTGTTTCTCTAAATACTACTCTCTACTGTTGTCTCTCTACATACTACTCTCTACCGTTGTCTCTACATACTACTCTCTACTGTTGTCTCTCTACATACTACTCTCTACTGTTGTCTCTCTACATACTACTCTCTACTGTTGTCTCTCTACATACTACTCTCTACTGTTGTCTCTCTACATACTACTCTCTACTGTTGTCTCTCTACATACTACTCTCTACTGCTGTCTCTCTACATACTACTCTCTAACGTTGTCTCTACATACCACTCTCTACTGTTGTCTCTCTACTGTTGTCTATCTACATACTACTCTCTACTGTTGTCTCTCTACATACTACTCTCTACCGTTGTCTCTCTACATACTACTCTCTAACGTTGTCTCTACATACTACTCTCTACTGCTGTCTCTCTACATACTACTCTCTACCGTTGTCTCTCTACATACTACTCTCTAACGTTGTCTCTACATACTACTCTCTACTGTTGTCTCTCTACGTACTACTCTCTACTGTTGTCTCTCTACGTACTACTCTCTACTGTTGTCTCTCTACGTACTACTCTCTACTGTTGTCTCTCTACGTACTACTCTCTACTGTTGTCTCTCTTCATACTACTCTCTACTGTTGTCTCTCTACATACTACTCTCTACCATTGTCTCTACATACTACTCTCTACTGCTGTCTCTCTACGTACTACTCTCTACTGTTGTCTCTCTACGTACTACTCTCTACTGTTGTCTCTCTACATACTACTCTCTACTGTTGTCTCTCTACGTACTACTCTCTACTGTTGTCTCTCTACGTACTACTCTCTACTGTTGTCTCTCTACATACTACTCTCTACTGTTGTCTCTCTACATACTACTCTCTACTGTTGTCTCTCTACATACTACTCTCTACCGTTGTCTCTCTACATACTACTCTACTGTTGTCTCTCTACATACCACTCTCTACTGTTGTCTCTCTACTGTTGTCTATCTACATACTACTCTCTACTGTTGTCTCTCTACATACTACTCTCTACCGTTGTCTCTACATACTACTCTCTACTGCTGTCTCTCTACATACTACTCTCTACTGTTGTCTCTCTACATACTACTCTCTACTGTTGTCTCTCTACATACTACTCTCTACTGTTGTCTCTCTACATACCTCTCTCTACTGAAGTCTCTCTACATACTACTCTCTACTGTTGTCTCTCTACGTACTACTCTCTACTGTTGTCTCTCTACATACTACTCTCTACTGTTGTCTCTCTACATACTACTCTCTACTGTTGTCTCTCTACATACTACTCTCTACTGATGTCTCTCTACATACTACTCTCTACTGTTGTCTCTCTACGTACTACTCTCTACTGTTGTCTCTCTACATACTACTCTCTACTAAAAACTGGTTTTCTAACAATTTGGACTTGCAGTGAATAAAGAGAGAAAAGCTGCACTTTCTGTTTAGTTTATTTCCATCAAATGGATCTACAACATCACAAACATAACATAAATGGTAAAAAACAAAAAAAAACAAAGTGTCCTTAATTCATACAGTGTAATCTTAACTCGTTTATAATCAATACTGACTGAAAAAGTTTAGGTTGAAGCATGAGCTTATTACACCTACCCTTATATCTGTTTAGCATTTTCTTTTTTAGTATTTTTTTAGCGTGTTACACATCATATCGTGATGTATCATTATGGGATTGTCTTGCAATATATTGATTATTGCAGAATTGCTGTATCACGATATTATCGGTGTCTCGAGCCATGTGTCGTGTATGGTATCATGAGGTACCCTGTGATTCCCACCCCCAGTGATGGTACCCTGGCATGTCTGCAGTTGTTTTGAAAAGACGGATGGAATAATGGCGCTCTGCCACTATCGGAGCAAAACTACCTGTTTCTATTGTGACTTTTTAAAAGGCTGAAGCTTCACACGACGGCTCCGTTCTAAATCAGAGAAACAGTCCACGAGCAGCCAGTTGATAAAAACTAATCTGTTAGTTCTCCGGTGCGATCAGTGTCACAGAAGCAATGTTTTCTCTGAAACCTCCGCCACAAACAAAAAGAAACGTGGCAAATGAGATTTTGACAGTTTGCATATCAGATCACCATGCGTGTCTGCCGCCATGACGGCGCGCCGCCAAACGGTTTGTCTGATTAGAAAATCTTCAGCCACTGAACCAGCTCCGGTTCTACGCCTCAGGTAGGAGCCGCTCGCTGCTGCAGGATGGCGGCGCAGCACATGTGCAGCTCGTGGGTGTTAGGAGAAATATCGCTCATGAGGGAGCCGTCCAGAGCCGGCTGCTCGGGCCGGGCAACGCACAGAAAGGGTGGGGAGAGAGAGCTGAGTGCTTTATTCAGCTGCAGCAGAATGGAGCTGTTATGGATTTCTAATAGTGATGAATATGTTTCTATAGAGACAGACGGAGGAGAGCATTTGAATATAAGGTCAACGGTTTTGCATAGAGAGACACACACACACACAGTCACACGCTGTCAAGTCTTAAGCAGACTTACACACAAACACACACATAGTGACAGTGACGTAAATCCATAAGTTGTGTTACATAAATGCCTGTAGAGACACGTGTTGTATGCATTTGAGAGCTCACACACACACACACACACACACACACACACACACTCACACACACACACTCTTACACACACACACACACACACAGGGACAATTTATTGATTGCCAACAATTAATTGACGGATAGCGATGTGTTAAGAGCAGGAGGGAGGAGGACGGGGGGGGCTGGTAGGAAGAGAGAGGTAAATACTGGGTTATCATGAGTCCCACTTGGTTTTTGGTAAGACCCACCCTGCATAGCAACCGCATTGGCTGAGTTTTTGTCGCTTTTCCGAAATTCTTGGTGCTATTTCCGACATTTTGGGGGCTTTTTTCTTAATTTGTAATGCTTTTTTTAGACGTTTTGGGGATTTTTTTCAAAATATTTAGTGCTATTTTGGACATTTTGTCACATTTTTGCTGCTTTTTCAGAAGTTTTTGGCACTTTTTCTGTCATTTTTTAACGCTTTTTTTAATGTTTTGTCACGACATTCTTGGCAAATTTGATTTTCTTGCATGTTAATAGACTTACTTACTTACTTACTAATAGCCATACATGTCCGGCCCTCGATGCGATTCTCTTTTTCCAGTCCCTTAGAGAAGTTGAGTTTGACCCTCCTGGGCTAGTGGTTCCCAAACTGGAGGCCCAGGGGGCCTGGCCGTGTAAAAGGAGGTGCAGCGACCCAAATATATAAATAAACATGCAGGATTCTGCTGCACTTCCAGGTCTGCCAGGTAAACGTAAAGCAGGCGATGAAGCCAAACAACCACAACCAAACAACGCCACGACTACCAAGAAAATCAGTTGTGGTGACCACAGTTCGTTTAAAGGAGCCTGAGTCGACTGCCAATCTCCCAGTCAAATCACAGTGTCTCGTTGACTGAGCGGTGGAACGTTGCAACATTAAGTGGGATTCATGATAACAAAGTATTTACTATGTATAAATGTAATATTTTACTACAGAGCTAAGAGCCAGATGAAATCTCACATGTTCCGTTTCTGATTTGAGGGTTAACCCTTGTGTTGTCTTCCCGTTGACCAACAAGCAACCTTTTGTTTTTCTGGGTCAAAATTTTAAATTAAAACTTTTTGGTCAACGTTTTGGTCGTATTTTTTGACACTTTTGTCGCCTTCTCCCTGATTTTTTTTGGCACTTTTTTCTGCATTTTTTTCCCCCCACTTTTATCCAAGTTTTTTTGGTACTTTTTCCGATGTTTTTGACAATTTCAACGTTCTTTTATAATTTTTTTCAAATGCCATAAAATTGAATACAACCCCTAAATTCAATGAAAGTAGTGAACTGATAATTTACTTTACTCGTTCTATGGAACCATCCACGTTGTTTTTTTTTTAACAATGTGGTTGAAAGAAACCCAAATTTATGATATACAGTAGAAACTTTTTGAAAATGGGTCAAATTTGACCCGAGGACAACAGGAGGGTTAAGCTCTGATCATTAGTTCCGTTTCCCTTTCATTGTGAAGTAGAATCTAAAAACAGGAGGATGGAAATGTACTTGAATGCCAGATTGTTAGATTATAATGTCACAGCTTCTCCACACTACCGGGAAGGCATTTTGACACAACACTATGTCTTTTGATTTTTTTGGGGTGGGGTGGGGGGGGCATCTTTGTGGGTGAGTTAACAGTTTTTGCAGAACAACTAGAAGCAAAGATGTGTTGCGTTATTGTTTCGTGGTTTAGTGTCTGTGTGTTTTTTCTGGGTTATGAACTGCCGCATTCATGCAGTCGCTGTATCTTTTTCAGGGAAAAATGAAGTCTGAATGAACTAAATATAAAATATTTAGTTTATATATAAAATAAACTGAATCAAAAACCATTTGGGCTGCGGGATGAGTGGTGGCTCGTTATGAATGTGGAACATTAGCGAGAATCAGCCTAATTCTGCTCAACATGTGCTGTTTGAGGTGAGAGTAATGCCCTCTCTCTTCCACTTTCACACACACACAGACACACACACACACACACACACACACACACACACACACACACACACACACTGGGCATTGTAGAGGAGGAGAAGACAAATAACAGAGGCCAGACACTCTGACCTCGCTGCCTGGCTGGAGAGTAATTTCACTTCTACTGGAGATGGGAGAGGAAGAGAGAGAGCGAGAGAGAGAAGAAAGGAAAGGGAATGAAGTGTAGAGAGAAAAAGAACCAGAGAGGCATATATCTGGCTGGTTTAGCTTATAAATGAACACTTCTGCTCAGTGATAAAACGATTGTCCTCTCCTGGTGTGTGTGTGTGTGTGTGTGTGTGTGTGTGTGTAAATGAGTCTGCTTGCTTGTGTATAAATGGCTGCTGGTGTGCATGTTTCAACTGGCAGGTGTGTGACGTGTGATTGTTTCTGCATCTTGTGAATGTGTGGCTGCGTGTAAATATGCGTTTGGGAGGAACTGTCTGCGTGATACTAGACAACGTCGCGTCGCCGTTCAAATCCCAGACCGTTGTTTTTAGAACTGAAACGATTTGCCGATTAATCGATTAGTTGATCGTCAGAAAAATGATTCCCAACAATTCAAGTCATGTATGGTAATGAAGAAAAACCTGAAACATTCTCTGGTTCCAGCTTCTATGTTTTATATTGTTATGTCTTAAACTGTTAATTTGGACAAAACAAGCAATTTGACTATGTCACCTAAAACTCTAGGAACTAGTGATTTACATTTTTCCGTACTTTGACATTATTACCTCCGCTAAGAAAGTTATATTTACAGTTTGGTTTGTCCTTCTTTCTGTTTCTGTTCCTCTGTTTGTTTCTTTGTTGGTTGGTTTTTCCATCCTCATAATTACAGAAAACCTACTGGGCTGATTTTAATGACAATTGTTGGAAAGGTTTAGCATGGTCCAAGGAAGAACCTGTTGGAGCAGATCCGAATCATGGGGCAGATACACCAATTATTTTTCACTTTTGTCAACACAGGGTGAGATATATGGCGTTTGTGCTGCATTCATGTGGGGTTGGAATAATCAGACACAAAATGAGTTCCACACTGGGAAAATTCACACTGCATTATCATTGTGATTTGGGCATGCCTTGGCGGAGATCTGCGCTCTCCGAATAGTTCGACATATTATTATTATAACCTGGATTTATTCAGAGAGGGCCAGCAAGCTCTCTTTTCCAATGGCGCTCTGATTACAGCACAAACAAAAGGAAATAAAAGCAATCTCAAGAAATTACAGTACACATCAATATTGTGATCATAAAACAATACCTAAATTACAATATGTAAACATATTGAGAAATATGCTTGATATCATACACGGGAGCAATACCAATCATTTCATCTAACTTTCGACAGGAAATTGAAAGAGCTCAGTTCCTACAATGTCAAACTGTTCCTTTAAGATTCATCCTCTGAGGATAATGAATATCTACAACAGATTTCATGGCAAATTAGAGAGTAGCTGTTAAGGCATATCAAAGTGTGGGGTCTGGCTGTCCTCCCGCAGGGTTATTTTGAGCATCAAATACTTCATTTCCTGCATTCTGATACACTCTTATGCACCACTTTATGGTGGGAATACCTTTATTTATCTTATGAGAAGGAAAACACAGATGACATTCAAAATATATCAAAAATATAATGGAAAATAAAGCAGTAAGAGGCTTTCACATCAGAGACCTGAGCCTGGATCACAACAGTTGACCCCAAAGCAACCAGGACAAAATAAAAAAGGCTACCTATATTTGTCTTAAATGTGCGGTGAAGGGAGGATACTGGCGTTAGGTAGGGGGAGTATTGTGGCCCGCTTGCTACGCGCACACTACGCACACACAACGTGCACACTACAGCCACACAACGCACTGTGCTCAGCAGGCCGATGAAAGATGAGAGTAGTCTCTCTGCATGTTCTGCAGTGTTAGTTTAGTTTTCTGTCACATTACTCAACCTCGTATTTGTGAATACAAATATCTGAAGTGAAAGTTCTGTCACAAAACTATGTTGTTGCGTATCATTGCACATTAAGTGGGTACATGGAAATCCTGGAGATGTCCTAGTGGGTAAACTGCGTATACCTGCGTATCACGTAGACTACACCACTGGTATCACACCAGACTAACACATGAGATCACCTTAATCAATCAATCGATCAGACTTTATTTATATAGCACTTTTTATACACGTAAATGTAGCACAGAGTGCTTCATACAATAGCCTTCCCCCATACACAAACACAGATATACACACATAACACAATAACGCCCCACCCCCATTCACCCACCCCCCCTTAATCGACAAAAGAGGCAAGACACTTAAAAGACCAAAAGACACTTAAATATATAAATAAATACATAAAAGCTCTAAACAGTAGCTAATACGTTCATAACCTGTAGCTTGTTAAAATCAATCCATAAAATACTTACATAAATAAAATATACACCTGTTAGATTATCAAATAATCCATCAGTCCAAGGTGTCTCATGCAGCATGGTTTAGTTTGCGATTTTATATCAGAGGCATTGTTAACAATATGACATTTTCTTCTTTTCTTCAATGAGTACATGTGAACACTGCTCATAAAGCACATGACAGATCCAGTTGTATCTCTGATTTGATGTAAATGGGTCTAAGTTAAAGCTGCAGGGATGTTGTGGCAATGAAGTTTCACCGAATATACCTGTTAGTCCAAATGTAAAATATGGAAATTATATTTTCAAACACTTCCCCCGCGATTATGAAATATATTTTTGAGCTGCGTTATGAGCAACATATGGAGGTTTTCATTCACCATTTTGCAATTACATTCAAAGCAGCCTGTCTGCTCCTCCACTCAGCATGGAGGGGTGATTTATCTGTGCGCTTCTATTCATTTTGAATCAGAGCGGTGACGCCGGGCTCCCTCAGCACTTTGACAAGCGGTACAGCAGCGAGCCAGGAGAGGCTGGAGCAGCAGCGCCGGCACATGAATAATCACCCAGACGCTGCCAGATAGCTGCGCTCTCCTTGGGCCTTCCAACAGATGCTATGCTAACAAATGGGAGCAGTCAAACCAGAGCTAATGGGAAAAAAAGTTTTGTTTTCACCCCAAATACACTGCACCGTTCCCTCACATGCACACAAACACAAACACACACACACACAGTGTCACTGGCTGCGATTAAAGGCTGTAAACAGAGTGAGGTGGAGCCACTGTAACAACTCTAGACTCTGATAATGTTCGTGCGAGTATAATCACAGTGAAAACTGTTTATTTAGACTTGTTTCCCATGTAAATCGGCTTGTTGTAAGGCTGGTTGACATGCAATGACTGAATTCCCTCCTTTCTTTATGAGTACTCGATAGTACTCGAGATCGGTCTTGGTCTCAAGACCAATTTTTGAAGGTCTCGGAATCGACCGCATTTTTACTCGGTCTTGTCTCGGTCTCTGGATTTTATTTCAAGACCGGGTAAGACCACAACTGCAGGGATTTCGCTAAATTACCTGTGCATTGTCTGATTTATGCCTATGTGTTTAAACTTGCAAATGCAACCAATAACTTGACTTATATCTAGTTTGAAATTTGTTACCGTAAACCCCCCTCTTCCTGCCCCCTTTACACGCACTTCCAAGAAAGTGAATGCGGGAGACAGGAGAAGAAGCTATGGCTGTCTAACACAAATCTGGTCTTGGTCTTGACTCGGTCTCGCCCTGCAGTGGTCTTGGTCTTGACTTGGTCTCAAACCCTCAAAGTCTCGGTCTTGTCTCGGTCTCGATACACTCTGGTCTTGGTGATGACTTGGTCTCTGTTTAGGTGGTCTCGACTACAACACCGCTTACATTAACATTATGTTGAAGGGAAAGAAGAACAAACAATCTGTAATTTGTTCTAGCTGTTAGAAAGATAACACAGCATGCAGTTTGACAATGTTTGTTATTGGTGAATAAAGTTCAACTTTAAGAAGAAGAACTCTTAGCTTCTGGAAACCAACTGTGAGTAAGTAGTTAAGGTGTCCATATTATGAAAAAATCACTTTTTCTGGGATTTGGGGTGTTATGTTGTGTCTCTGGTGCTTCCACACACATACAAACTTTGAAAAAAATCCATCCATGCTGTTTAGAGTGAGATACGGTTTCTGAATGTGTCCTGCCTTCAGTCTCTGGGTGAGCTGGTCAAAATCGGCACGGCTTGTGAAGTCACAAGCCGAAACGAGCAGGCTAACCGCAACCATTAGCTCGTAGCGTTAGCATGCTAACGCTAATGCTAACGCTAACATGCTAACGCTAGCATGCTACCTCGTTCTCATTAGCAAAGCACTGCTACAACACACACAAGTTCACCATAATCTACAAAAGAACTACTTCCATGTGCGCCCTCATTTAGAAGTCTCCCAGCTAATCCTGCCTTGTAAATGACCGAAGTTGTAGAAACAGCCTTTCTTTTACTGTCTATGGAGCTAGCTAGCTGACATGATCTACATCTGAGCTACTGGGCATGTGCGAGTGCAATCAAAGATAGTACAGAAGAAGAAGAAGAAAAGAGGTCTCACTCTGTAGCTAAAACAGAGACCAGCTGAAAAGAGGATCTGCAGCAGGTGTTTTTTGAAAATTAAACCATGTAAACCTATTCTGGTAGTACCTTAAAATACAATTATGAACCTGAAAATGAGCATAATATGGCTGCTTTAAGTACAAAGTGCTAATGCAAAGGTCTGACTCGGGGCAAAGAGAAGAATTCCATGTTGTTACAAATACATAAACATTGATGTCATTAGCATAGAAATGATACAAGACACTGCAAACCAATGAATAACGTGCCCTTACGGGGCTTTGAATAGAAAGAATACCCAACCCGTTTTCATTCCCAAACTTGTCAAATACTGACGCTTCGTCGGTGTCGCTCAGCGTCAGATAGCGACCCGAAAATCCCCCTTTAGCATCTGTATGGAACGCACCAGGCAGAGCAGCAGCTCAAGCTCCGCGCTGTAAGATGATGTAGTATTAGGAGAGACAATGGTAGCGAGTATGATTGACTAAAAATATGCATAAGGAGGCAAGTTGGGGGGGTGGATGGGTCAAACAATGTTCATTTCCCGTTCTTGTCCCTGAAACGTACATTTTGTAACCCCACTGACCATCTTTTCCTAAACCTGTCGCTGAAACGTACATTTTGTAACCCCAACTGTCCCGTTGTTGTACCTCATGTCAGCTAAACGTACGTCCCGACCCAGAGCGTCAAAAGGGCCAAAGGACTAGACGCTAAAGGAGACTTTTTGCGTCAGTAACAAACGCCAAAGGCACCGGACCAAGCGTCGCTTTGTGACGCACTGGGAGTGAGAATGGGTTGGCTTCCCAGAGGATGAACCTTTCAATGACCGCACAATCTTTCCTCGACCACCGGCCTCAGGCTCGGTGAACAGATAAATCGTCAGTGTGTTGTTTTTTGTCCTTCACCTTTTAACTTCTACGGCCACCTACCCAGTGCTTTCATACATGTTGCCAAATACAATACTGTAGGTTGGTTGGTTTAAGTTTTGGTCTCTGTAAAGGCTTAATTGTGCCAAACTTGGCAACCCCACTGTGACAACAAGACTACAGAAAGTTGTCACTGCACAGGGCTGTTTGTAATCAGTCAGCTTAAGAGGTGTTGGTAGGCAGATCTTTGGGCCAGTCTAGCTGTTTTCCAGTTTCCAGTCTCTTTGCTAAGTAGTCTCTCTTTGCCAGACCTTCCTCCACAGCGCTGCGGAGGAGGGTCTGGCTAGTCCACACAGCATTCTGGGATTGGAGAAAAACATGCTCTGGTTTATTGCCATTTCTTTAAACCAATCACAATAGTCTTGGGTATACGGAGCAACGACGCCTCTGCAAATAGTCTCAGGAAGGAACTTGTTTTGGTGGAACATGTGTACGTTCAAAAGTAGTTTTAGTCGTGCAACAGAAAACTCAGATTGGACAGATAGTCTAGCTAGCTGTCTGGATTTACCCTGCAGAGATCTGAGGAGCAGTTAACCATAGTCCTCACAAATCCACCGGAGGTTAGAACGCCAACACAAAGAAAGAGGAAGGGGACGGACATCCGGCCTAAATGAGGGACATTCAGCCAATTTCTGGCAGCACCTGAGCAATCCCAGAAGTGGAACGTTGTGTATATAGACTATATGCTAAGCTACACTAACAGCCTCCTGCAGTTGATGTTTAACTTCTCGTCTCGCTCTCAGAGAGAAAGAAAATTCTCAACTTTATTTATATAGCACCTTTTCATGCAAGCATGGAGCCCAAATTGCTTCACAGAACCAATTTAAAACAAAACAAAAACATAACACAAGACAAACAATTAAAAAAGAAGTATGCGTATTTCCCAAAATGTTGACATATTCCAAGTGACTTCATTATTGTCTTCAAGAGGATGGAGAATTTTCAAACCATGAAGGAGTACGTGACATTTCAAATTATCTGGAAATGCAAAAAAATATAAAGATCAACAACATCATTTTCATCAGACTGATTTTCAGATTACTTTAATTAGAGTGCATCCGATCTTTAAGGTCCTGTGGTATGACAATTTAATAAATAAATCATTAATAGACTTCAGACAACTTTATTCCTTGAAATGAAATGCTGTGTGTTGGCGTTCACCACTTCACACACTTCATTTAGGCAATATATTGAGTCCTAAATCAATGAGTTTAAAAAATCCCTTGAAGCAAGTGTAATTTAACGATACGGGTGGAGCAATCTGTTTAATTATGCCTTGTTTCATGTTACTGACACTGATTTCTCTGACATTTATGAAACAGGGCTTAATGATGTACATTTATTCTTTTCTGAAAGCTTAATGGGAGGCAAAATGTTCAGATGGAAGTTTAAAATCCAGAGGGTCCGGTGTTTACGTGTGTTAAAGAAAAGCAGTTCTCTATTATCATTTAAAGTGCACAATATGTTTTATTTTGTGCCATCCAACACTATGGGAGTATAGGTTATGTTTTTTTGAAAAGGGACACACTGACACCTGACTCTTGACGGAACACGTTCTGTGATCATTTAAAAAAAAATGAAAATTTGTGATCCCTCCCCCCCAAAAAAAAAAAAAA
Source organism: Sander lucioperca (assembly GCF_008315115.2). NCBI lineage: Eukaryota > Metazoa > Chordata > Actinopteri > Perciformes > Percidae > Sander > Sander lucioperca. Next base: position 28,092,627 of record NC_050190.1, on the reverse strand, counting down.
GCAATTGCTCATAAATCTCAACACAAATTATTCCGCTCTGGAACAAAGCGATGAATTATTCAAAAACGACTTCTGAGAGAAAAAGAGCACAGAGCTGAAAACCCCAAAGTAAATACATAATCAAAAGCCTTCAGAAAAGCTCGGCTGTCTAAAAATATGCTTAGACACAGGAATTCTTTCCTTCCACAGACATAATTATACAAATTGCTCCGCGTCTCGTTAACAAGAGAGGGGGGCTAATTCGTATTAGCCATTCATAGCCTATTAATCTAATAAACTAGTTGGCTGTATGTGTGAGTGTGTGTGTTTGTGTGTGTGTGTGTGTGTGTGTGTGTGTGTGTGTGTGTGTCCGTCCGTGTAATGAATTTCTATTAGATTTGTGTTTATTCCCCTTGTGCTGATAAGGGAGATGGGGGTAATGACTGAACTGGGTTTTTTGCCACTGCAGACGCATTCAAAAACACATTCAGCGCTGAGGGGAAGAGGCTATCAATCAGCCTAATCCAATCATATCGAGTGTTTGATGACCTACGGAAACCTTGTGTATAATTTATATCTGTAATTTATCTAATTTCTATCATTTCGTAACAGTTTACGAGTGAATTGCGGCTATTTTTATGACCCCAGATAGAGGAGAGCGTTGATTTTGGTGTCTGGTGGCCACGGCGGCTTCCGAAACACATTATTTAGAGCAGGAAATAACTCTTAAGGGTTGTTGGTTACCTGCCAAAGAGGCAGTGCTTTCAAGCCGGCGGAGCAGACAAATTTAGCAGACAAACAGCGGCGGTGATTTCCCCACCAAGACTCCAGCAACATGTCAGGGTATTCCTCCGTAAACGGTTGGTCCAGATGTTCCTGAAGCTCAATTTGGAGACACAGAGTTTGTGCACGATTTTTCGCATCGAATCGCATTTTGTTTGCGATTCATTTAATAGTTGACAACTAATTGAATAATCTTTGCAGCTCAAGTCGAAAGTGTCTATAAAGATTTGAAATGTTTTAAACGGGGAAACATTTGAATGTGCAGAGTAGAGCTGGGCAATATATCGATATTATATCGATATCATGATATGAGACTAGATATCATCTTAGATTTTAGATATCATAATATTGTAATATGGCATAAGTGTTGTCTTTTCCTGGTTTTAAAGGCTGCATTACAGTAAAGTTATGTCATTTTCTGAACTTACCAGACTGTTGTAACTATTTTATTATTTGCCTTTACCCACTTAGTCATTATATCCACATTACTGATGATTACTGATCAAAAATCTCATTGTGTAAATATTTTCTGAAAGCACAAATAGTCAACACTACAATATTGTTGCGGTATCGATATTGAGGTATTTGGTCAAAAATATCATGATATTTGACTTTCTCCATATCGCCCAGCCCTAGTGCAGAGCATTTCTGTTTTTCTTATTTCCTTAAAAGCTTATATTTTAGAGATACATGCCTCACATACCGTACAGAAGCCTATATAATATAAAGTTAAATGTACTGTATTTGCATTCAGTTATGACCCTAAATTCATGTTGGATGGATGGGTGGATTGTATGGATGGGTGGATGGATGGATGGGCAGGTGGGTGGGTGGGTGGGTGGATGGATGGATGGATGGATGGATGGATGGATGGATGGATGGAAGGAAGGATGGATGGGCGGGTGGGTGGGTGGGTGGGTGGGTGTATGGATGGATGGATGGATGGATGGGCAGGTGGGTGGGTGGATGGATGGATGGATGGATGGATGGATGGAAGGAAGGATGGATGGGTGGGTGGGTGGGTGGATGGATGGATGGGCGGGCGGGCGGGCGGGCGGGTGGATGCATGGATGGGTGGGTGGGTGGGTGGGTGGTTGGATGGATGGATGGATGGGTGGATGGTGGATGGATGGATGGGCGGGTGGGCGGATGGATGGATGGATGGATGGACTTTATTAATCCCAAACTGGGAAATTACTCTGTTATAGCAGCAAGTTACAGGGGCATACACAGATACACACTCACTCACACACATACAGAAAATACAAGAAATATACTAGAAATAATAAATAAGATAACAAAATCAGAACACCTACTGAAAACATATACAAGGAAGAACAAATGTCTTTTTTTTTCTGTGCTGCAGAAGTGACCCGGTTCATTCAGAGTACCCTTGCTTTTTGTCTTTTTAAGATCTTTCTTTTTGACAACATAGCGAGAGAGAAAAGAGGTTCGGCATGCAGCAGGATTAAAACCTTGGACGTTGTGGGTTTGTGGTTTTGTGCTTTAGCAGCTGAGCCCTGCACCGTTCCTCTTTATCCTTGCTGAATAATTTCAAACATGTCTTATTTCTTCCAAACAGCATGATGTGTTTTTTTTATTTGTTTTAATGGATATTTCTCACGTGTAGTTGATTTTTCTACTCAGTTGTTAGTTAGCATACAAATTCCACTATTTTTTTAGCCCTTTGAGACTTTATTCTGTTTCATATATTGTAACTGTATGTTGTGGTGTCATTCATTCTCTATTTTACTATGGTTTTGAGTATGATGTCACCTCCTGTCTTTGTCCTTTATATTTCCTGTTTGTATCTCACTTCTGGTTTTTGTTTGTGGTATTTGGATCCCCATTATCTTCAGCATAAGCTAGAAGCTATTCTTCCTGGGCTCCTGCAGTCTATTTTGTGACAATACAATTTACAACATGCCGTTAAACATTACACAACATTACACAACATTTCACAACATACAACTGATATATTTACAAATTAGAGCTGACACAATTAATAAAAGATTTTTAAAAAAAGATATTACACTACTCCAAATCTATTTTGAAAGAATAAGTGATAACTACATATCCCAAGTCACCAACTCACTACAAAGAATTAGTGTTAGATATTTTGGAGTTTCTTTGAAAAGTTCTATAATATTATTTGGGAGTAAGTTCCATTTACACATTTGCTCTGTATGTGACTGAACGTTAAATTGATTTGGTTTTCACTTCAGGTTAAATTGCTCATAGTATGCTCATTTTCAGGTTCATAATTGTATTTAGAGGTTGTACCAGAATAAGTTTACATGGTTTAATTTTCAGAAAACACCATATTTTTGTTGTACTGCACATTGCTGCAGCTCCTCTTTTCACCCTGTGTTCAGGTCTCTGTTTTAGCTACAGAGTGAGACCTCTCACTGCTGTAACATCTTTGTTGGGAGTCGCACATACGCAGTAGCTAGGTAAGGACTACTAGCCAGTCAGAAGCAGAGTATGAGGGCGTGTCCTGACAGTACCTAGGTAAGTACTACTAGCCAGTCAGAAGCAGAGTATGAGGGCGTGTCCTGACAGTACCTAGGAAGGACTACTAGCCAGTCAGAAGCAGAGTATGAGGGCGTGCCCTGACAGTACCTAGGTAAGGACTACTAGCCAGTCAGAAGCAGAGTATGAGGGCGTGCCCTGACAGTACCTAGGTAAGGACTACTAGCCAGTCAGAAGCAGAGTATGAGGGTGTGCCCTGACAGTACCTAGGTAAGGACTACTAGCCAGTCAGAAGCAGAGTATGAGGGTGTGCCATTCTAGCAGCTAGGTGAACATTATAACGTGTGTTACAAAGTGACCACGTTTGTCTCTGAAGTAAAGGCTGGACTACAATAGAGCTGTTTGGAGCAGTTGGTGAACAGTGTTTTCTGTTGGAGATGGTAAGTCCCTTTAGGGTGGACTTTGGGCTTTTTCACTTTGTAAACCTATAACATACACAAAAAAGATATATAACACTATAAAGTAAAGGGAAGAAGCCAAAAAGCTCAATATGAGCACTTTAAATAAAACAACCCTGAAGAAGGCCAGTGTGCCGCATCGCTTTCATGTGTATGTTTTACTTTTTGCTATGCATTAACCAAATCAATAAAGGATTTTTAACTTTTTCTTCAACAAGAGTGCCTTGGTTGTTGTTCTGATGCTTTTGGATCACCTTTGCACTAAAGAGCACCACGTTAGACTTTTTTCAACCACCACCAAAAAGAAGCGCTCCTTTTCTCTGTCTTCCCACATGTCTTATTTTTTTCTGTCTTTCTTTCATTTTTTTTGTCTGCAGGTTCTTGGCAGCGCTCTGGAACCGGGTCTAGTCGACCTCCACCAGATCAGCCTGGTCCCAGCTGGTCCAGTGGCTCCACCGCCAGACGAGTCCTGGGAATGGGATGAAACGGATATGACAATCGCAGAAGTAGAGCCACAAGAAAAACCAGAACTCGACTTTTTAGAACCAAATCTGCCTTCGGACAGCTTTCTGTCCAATGGGAATCAACCCGATGGGATTCGAATTGGTGTCCCAACCAGTCAGAGGCCTGAGATGTTGTCCCATGTGAGGGATGGATGCGCCTCAGAGGTTCAACCCAATGTGATGTCCCAACCTCTTCCCCTGAACAACAATAACATCTACCAGGTGTACAGTCTGCATAGTGTGGAATTATACAGACAGCCTCAGTTTCCTCACACTTCCTCCTCGCTGCACAAACCCAAATCAGGAAAACGGAAACCGCATCTCCTGCTGAAGAGCCTGAGTAAAGACTCCTCGTTCTCTTCTATTGAATCCCTCCCAGACCTCCTGGGAGGTTTGATGCCAAACGGCCGAGTAGGAGACAGAATCGTCGGGGAGAGTGAGAGGGAGAGCGGCAGAGGAAGCGGCCAGTCGGCGATCAGCCGGCGGTCAGAGAGCGAGAGCGGGATCGTCAGTGATACAGGAGAGACGGAGACAATGACAACCAACTCTGAAATCCAGGAAGAAGTAGAGGATCAGGGAGGAGAGGAGGAGGAGGAGGAAAAGAAGCAGTGGAAGTTTAAAACTGTAGATGGGAGTCAGTTGGCCCTGCACAAAGACAATGTTACCAACCAAAGAACCAAGGAGGAGGAGAGTATGAAGGAGAAAGGATGGAGGAGGGATGAAATCAGAAAAAACAGAGATGAGGAGAAAAGGAGGAGGCATAGGAGGGGAGGAGGGGAGGCGGTTGAGATCCTAATCAACGGCCGTGGAATCCTGACTCCCGCTGACTCCGACTCTGACTTTGAAGTGGGAGGACTCGGTGTAGACTCCTCTGAGCCCTTTACGTCCCGCGGCGACTTCACAGAGTTTAAGATCAACCAGTCGAACGGTTTGGAGACCCCTCCAGTTCTCAGCCGCCGGGCGTCCAGTCCGGTATTATCTCAGGGCTCCTCTCTGGAGTCCCTTCTGGCTCTGGGTGTGGAGTTATTTCCCTCCAAAGACCAGCTGCACCGTAGCGCCTCTCTGGAGAGCTGTCTGGTCCCATGTCAGAGCGCCGAAGAGACCTCAGGCAGCCTGGCCAGCCTCGGGGATCTGGACCTGATTGGGCAGGGCAGAGAGACGGAGGGAGGGAAAGCAGGAAAAGAGAAGAAGAATGAAAGCGTGCAAGGAGAAGCGTCCTCTGGGGAGCTGAGCCGAAGAACTCTGGATCTCCTGAAACGCCTGGAGAACATCCAGAGTCCTTTGGCGGCGAAGATGACCCGCAGTTTTTCAGACATGACGCTTCGGGGCATCTCCCCACAGCGCAGCAGACTCCCTGCCTCGCCCTCTCTCGGCGGTCGACACGCCCCGCTTTCCGGGATTTCCGGGTCTTCACGAAAAGGCCCGCCATCCCTGATCAACGAGAGTTCAGCGACGGCATCACTAACGGAGCTGAGTAGCGCCGAGGACTCATCTGTGGGGTCTGAAGACTTCGCCGTGCTCAGAAATCAACGCCACCTCTTCCTGGATCCCGCCATGGCAGCAGCCAACGCCAACTCGTGTTCTTATAGGAAACATTGCCACGGAAACGGCAGAGGAGGGCAAGGGATGGATGAGGCGGACGCGGCGAGTTTGAGCCTGGTAGTGAACGTCTCGTGCAAGTCGGCGTGCACGGACGAAGACGAGGATGACAGCGACCTTCTGTCTTCCTCCACGCTCACGCTCACCGAGGAGGAGCTTGGCGTTCGGGATGAAGAGGACGAGAGGTTGAGCGGCGCCTCCTCTGGCAACGACGAGGACGAAGAGGAGATGGAGGGCTCTTACGTCCTGGGGCTGGAGTACATGAAGAGGGAGCTGCAGAGTTGGATCCGATCGCCTCGAACTTCTTCTACCTCTAAAACAGAGGCCGGTCTCCGGGACGAGCTGCAGTGCGGGACCATCCTGTCCTCCGCCTCTCAGAACATGGAGCCGCGCCGCTTTCAAAAGCGCTCCAAATCAATGGAAACCAACACTATCGGTGGCAACAACAAGACAAAAAGAGACAAGAGAGAACGGGAAGAAGAGGAGGAGAACCGGAGGAACGCGACGAGAATCTACATCAGCCAGTTTGTGGATGACGTGGAGAACGGAAATGTGGACCAGAGCTGTATGAAAGGGGAAGACGAGGACGACGAACTCCTCCGGGAGGAGTCCAGCGTGTTCACCCTGAAAGGAGAATCGCTGAGGGAGTCCTACGTTTTTGCCAAAACGGCAGAGTCAGTTCAGGATGACGGTGACTTGATCGTAAAAACAGAATCAAAGCTCCTTTCGCCGTCTCCATCATGCGAGCTCCTCCCCTTCCTGTCCAAACAGGCTTCCTCTTTAGTGGGACAGCTGAGAGGGGAGTTGCCCTGCCACAGCTCCTCCTTCCCCTCGTCTCCGTCCCTCTCGCCCGTCGAGGACTGCGGATCCCAAGACGCCTTGCACAACGGCAAGCCGGCAGCCGGGGGACGAAAGGCCATCACCAGTCAGGAAAAGTTCAAATTCTCATCTTTTGTGACGGAGAAGACGAGGAGGGAAGTCCGAGACAAAGAGTCATCCCTGCCACCCAGAAAACGGCACAATTCTCACTCCTCCTGCTGCAGCCACCTTCCCTCCCCCTCTTCCTCCTCCCTCCATCCACGCAGCGTAGGTGAGGGCACCAAAGAGAATGTGCACGATTTCGTGATGGAGATTATTGATATGACGTCCCTGGCTCTAAAGAGCAAAGAGAATCAGCCCGAAGAACCGAACCAGCCCGACAGCAGCGGGTCCATCCCAGACCAAGGTCCTGCATCGCTAGCACAGATCAGAGACAAGGTACAGAATTCATAATGAATACAGAAATCCAACGAGAAAGTATCATAAAACAATCTGTCTGATTTCATTACAACGAAACCACAAATACATATATAGCAAATGCAGAAACCCTAATTAAACAGTTTAATATGGTTGCAGATGATAATAAATAAATTCAATTATTGGATATTGGAGGGGCTAGGACAAAGCCGTGTATCAGAGAAATAAAACGTGTTTCCGCCGATTCATCACTAGAAATGTAACTGTAGCAAGCATCTCACTAATGTTATCCACATTCATATTTAGACGCAAAAAATTATATATCCAGCTAGAAAAAATACAGGAAGTTAGAACAGAAGTACAAAGAGTCGTTGCTATGGAGATGATACACTGTCACGTCATGGGCCCTACCTTTCACCCGGCGCAGAGCAAAGCCCGACTCAAGTGTCTTTGCTAGTTTAATAATCAATTTCCCGTCCAGCGCCCACGTCTTTTAAATAGCAAATGCACCTGCGCCCATCTGTGGCCCATGGGCGTGCTGGTCTTACAGGGAGGTGTGTTCAGGTACATTCTGGGCGTGCTGGTCTTACAGGGAGGTGTGTTCAGGTGCATTCTGGGCGTATTGCTATCTTGAGGCAGCGGGAAGTGATCATGCCATTGACCAACAAAAATCTGGTCTAAAGTCAATAACGCAGCATTTCATTGTTATTTTAACAGAGCATTAGTAAAATGCTCCTAGGCTCGTGCACAGCGCGCACACTATGCTTGTTACACACACAGGGACGCACAGCAGCACACACACATGCAGAAGATTACAAATACAAATATTACGGTGCAAATCCTCCATCATAACAGCAATGCTCCAAGGTCCAAACACGCCTGGCTTTTAAAGGGAATGGGAGATGATCTCACACCTCTGATTAATGAAGACACTAAGTACAACCCTTTAGAACCATGCACCCGGCGCACGGACCCTTTTTTCCGCTGTCAAACTAGCAAAAGTGGATTTGGACACGCCCTAAACGCACCTGCACCAGGCGCTTCACGCCGTGACCTTAGATCGTTAAAATAGGGCCCCTCGTCTCATTGGTGTGAACTGGCAGGTTTCAGAACGCTGCAGACCGGCGCGTTGCAAGTAGTACTTGTCGCTAATCTTTGGTCTGAACTGGGTTTTAGAGAACAGACTTCCCGCAAGAGATCGTTGTGTTTGATGATCCTTTTTATCCATGACAGCTAGACCGTTCATTCTTCTCGCAGCAGAACGCTAAGGCTTCTGTAAACGCTGTACACGTGTGATGACGTCAATCACGTTACGTGTCACCATTTCTACTGCAGATGAAACTATGAAAACACCTTTACACTCTGCTCATAAAAATGAGCATATCTCAAAAACTCCAAATATACAGAGTTATAAGTAACTTCTGGAGCGTTAAGAAATATTCTGTTTATGTTTCTACATTTAGAAATATTTTGGATCGACATATTTTTGTGTGTTTATTTAGTCAAATTTGATGAAAAACTTAAAATGTTTGTATTTATTGTTATTCATGACACAATTTCAATACATTTATGAATTATTATGCTTTATTACATACATACATACATAACCTTTTAGCTTGGTCCAGAGGGTTCATTCCTGTTTGACCTCACATGTATTCTGTACATTTTGAGGGCAAAAGAATCTCAAAAGTATCAAAAGTTATCTCAGTTAATTTGTTCACTGAGTTGGAGTAATTCAATAAATCGCATCACAGATCATAACTTTTAGGATGTAATGACTATAATTTCTTCAGTATCTTTTGCGAGTGAAGTAATCTAAACGCTAATCAGTTTTCAGTCTTCATTTGATTTCTGAAAAAGAAAAAGAAATCAGGCAGAAAACTTTGAAAACTCCTCTTGTACAAAGTATAAACTATAAATACAGGCCTTTTTTTAGTATGCAAATGAACACTCGGTTGATGGTTTCTTGGATGGTTTGGGGATTGTGTTATAATATAATATTTCACTCAAATATATAAATGTACATAACCAAAAATATAAACATAAACAGAGGACACAGATGTATATATCACTTTTAAAATAATAAAATAAAACAAATGACTATAAATCGCATGAAACAAAAAATGCATAAAATTGAAAAGTAACACAGAAGTTATACTTCATAAATCAGAATCAGAAAAGCATGTATTGCCAAAGTAAATAACACGTACAAGGAATTTGCCTTGGTGGTTGATGCATAGATTAAAAAAACCAAAATATTGAACATTATTATGAAATAAATTCTGAAACAAATATACTGAACAAAATTATAAACGCAACACTTTTGTTTTTGCTCCTATTTTTCATTTCACTTTTTCTATGTACACAAATATTGTTCACAAATCTGTCTAAATCTGTTAGTGAGTACTTCTCCTTTCCACCACAATCCATCCACCTCACAGGTGTGGCCTATCAAGATGCTGATTAGACTGCAGGATTATTGCACAGGTGTGACTTAGGCTGGACACAACGAAAGGCCACTCTAAAATGTGCAGTTTTACTGTATTGGGAGGGTCCTAAAACCAGTCAGTATCTGGTGTTATGGTTAGGGTTCATCCGTGAAGAGAACACCTCTGCAAAGTGCCAGACGCCATCAAATGTGAGCATTTGCTTACTCAAGTCGGTTACCACGACGAACTGCAGTCAGGTCGAGAGAGAGAGAGAGAGAGAAAGAGAGAGGGGGGGATGAACCCTAACCATAACACCAGATACTGACTGGTTTTAGGACCTCCCCAATACAGTAAAACTGCACATTTTAGAGTGGCCTTTTATTGTGTCCAGCCTAAGTCACACCTGTGCAATAATCCTGCTGTCTAATCAGCATCTTGATAGGCCACACCTGTGAGGTGGATGGATTATCTCAGCAAAGGAGAAGTACTCACTAACACAGATTTAGACAGATTTGTGAACAATATTTGAGAGAAATAAGCCTTTTGTGTACTTAGAAAAAGTCTTAGATCTTTGAGTTCAGCTCATGAAAAATGGGTTGCGTTTATAATTTTGTTCAGTGTATATACAAAATAGCTGTTTAACATAAGAAAAAAAAAGAGGCTGAATGGATTGAGTCAAAAGAATATAGTATGTGCAATGGGCTTAATTTAAACTTAAAGGTATCATAACTTAAATAAAACAAAACAAATTACTTTGAATCGCATGAAACCAAAATGAAATAAAATTGAAAAGTAACAGAAGTAATACTAGAAGTTATCATATCTTATTCCCTTAGTGGTTCTCAAATGAGTTGTCAGGTGAAGTCAATTTTATTTATGAAGCTCAGACTCACAGATTTGTCTCGGAGGGTTTTCCAATCTGTAACACGTAGAAACCCTCTGCCCTCAGACCCTCGAGTCAGACGAGGAAAAACTACAACTGAACAACAACTATACAAACTTTCTCCTTCCTCCTCCAGGTGCTCGAACACTCCCACCGGCCTCTCCACCTTCGTAAGGGAGACTTCTACTCCTACCTGTCTCTGTCGTCCCATGACAGCGACTGTGGCGAGGTCAGCCAGTGCTCCGAGGAAAAGTGCTCCACGCCGGCGCCCTACACCATCCCGTCTTACGTATCGCCGACGCAGGGCCTCCACAGCCCGAGCCCGAGCCCCGAGCTGTTCACGAGCACCAAGCAGCGAATATCAAACTCATCTCCTCCGTCTTCCAGACACTCCTCTCCCGACCTCGAGTCCAAGAACAACTTCTGTGCTCTGGATTTGAAGTCTCCGAGCGGTAGCCGCGCGGAAGAGCCGACTAGCCCCTCTCTATCCCTGCCCCCGAGCCCGGATATCCGGGATGAGGTGACCCTGTTTGCAGCCTGCACAGAGGAGGTCTACCTGGGCCCGCCTCTCTGCTACAGCATGGCGCTCACCAAGAAACCACGGCGCGTTCCGACGAAGGAAAACTCGGACTGTTCGCCCTCCCTGGACCCTGGCTATGAAGCTTACTCGCCGCGTTCAAAACCAAACGATGCTTCCGATCCAGGTGAGAGTCAGAGCTACGTGTCTCCCTCCAAGGAGTTTGTGTTAGGCCAGGATCACAGGATGTATTTCCAAGGATCCAGTCTCACCGAGGTAACACACAGCACCTTGTCTCCTTTCCTGGAGCCTTGTCGTGGCCCTTTTTCCAAACCGAAAGCTTGCAACCCTCCCTCTTTTCCTCCTCTCCCGTCCGTGTCCTCTGGCGCCGAGGAAGAGGAGGTGAGCGACCTGTACCTCCTCTGTGATGTCGCTGGAGGCGAAGTCGCAGCCGTTGCGAGTGTCAGCCCGCGGCTGGAGGAGAGGAGTCGTAATGAGGGGCCTCCTTATCTTAATCCCCGGGCGCGTGTCGCCCCGATAGACTCCTCCGCAGACGAATGTTTGGCAGATACTAAAACGCTTGAATCCAATATGGGCGCCGTAATGACCAAGATAAGTGTCTGCGGCTCCGCTACAAATCCCTCAAAAGAGCCAGCCGCCGCCACGCGTATTAATCCCAAAATTAACTGCTCGCCGATGAGAGAGGCAGATAGGGAGGAGGGGGAGAGGCGAGGAGAGGGGGAGAGTCTGCGGGTGAAGTGGGAGGAGAAGGGGAGGAGAGGGCGGAGCGGCTCGCAGCAGGAAGCAAAGACGGCGGCAGAGAAGCAGGTGAGTGTTTCACGTATTCAGCCTGATCTTCTATCTCAGACATTATACAGGGCCGCGATACTGCTGCTCACCTCTCTACTCCAGGCTTTAGTCCGAGCCGAGCCCCTCGCTGGGTCTGGATGTAATGAGGCCACTGTGCGTTTCTCCCATTTCCATTTCTGAGGTCAGACGGACGTGAGAGGCGCTGATATGTGTAACCCCCCCTCTTCCTCCTCCTTACCCTCTCTTCTCCTCTCCGCTTCACCCTTTTTTTGGTCTCATTTCCTCATCTTCACCTTTCTCTTCGTGTCCTTTTTTCCTCGTCTTTACCTCCTACACTCCTCTAATCTCCAATACTTATATAATCATCCTCTTCCCTGTTTTTTCATCCCCTCCTCAACATCTTATGTCTCCCCCCTTCCTCTATTTCCTCTTCTTCTTTTCTTCCTCAAATGTGCTTTCCTCCATCCCCTCTCTTTCCTGTCTTTTATCATTCATTCATTTCCCTCCCATCCTCTCATCTTCCTCTCCTCCTGCATCTTTTTTTCTGGTCCTATTTCCTCCTCTTCACCTTTCTCTTCATGTCATTTGTTTCCTCATCTTCCCCTACTCCAAAGTTATTTCTCCTCACATCCAACGCTCCTCTTATCTCCAGTTCCTTCCTTCTTCCCCTCTCCATCTTCTACCTTCCTTCTTCTTCTCTTCATCGTAATTTTGTCACTTCTTCCAACGCTTTTTTTACATTAATGTTCAATAAACCTAATTTATGACATTATACCTAATTTTTTAGTCAAAAAAAAAAGCAGAAATTATGAATTGTTTTGACTACTAGTTAAGATCAGGGGATGTTTAGTCAGGATACTGTTTAGAAACCGTTTAAAATTGAATAAAACACCTTAAATGCAATGACAGTAATCATTAATTTTTACCTGCGAAGAACATTGTATCCATATAATGTACATCCATGCATCCATGTTATTTTTGGTGGAAAGAAACCCATATTTCTGATATTAAAAACTTTAAAAAATGGGTCAAATTTGACCCGAGGAAAACACAAGCACCCAGATTGTTCACGAGTCCCGCATCTAGAGTCTGAGTCGAGTCTGAAGTCCTTTGAGGACGAGTCTCAAGTCAAGTCTGAAGTCGCTATGTGTTCGACTTAAAGCGTAACTCTCATCAAAATGCAACCTAAGGTCTTTTTTTGTGAATGTACCCGAGTCAAACTCTCATTTAAACGCATAATTAGGATGGAAGCGCCACTTTTAAGATTGACCGTATTTCTGTTTTTCGGTCAAATGGCCTTTTGAATGGGAGTGCTAGGGACACTACTATGATCGCATCAAAATCACTATTTTTAAAACACTAAGAAGGCTCAACACAACATGAGACTTTGCTCCAAGTATCACCAGGGGCTCTACACATGAACTCAGCATTGAGAGCGTTGTTTGTGTACCCAGAGTTTACTAAA